>NC_068999.1:6759303-6759658 GCF_001194135.2 Octopus bimaculoides | reverse complement strand
GTGTCTGTGTGAGTGTGTAGTGTTGGTGAGAAGTGTGTGTGTATGTGTGTTTCCGTGTGCACGTGTGTGTATATTTTTTGTGCGTGCGTGTATGTATATATTGTGTATGTTTTCGTGCGTGCGTGTGTGTTATGTATGTGAGTGAGTATTGTGTATGTGAGAGGCGTGTGTGCATGTGTGTATGTGTGCATGTGTGTATATGTGTATGTGTGTGTGGTTTTGTGTATGTGAGAGGTGTGTATGTGTGGGTTTGTGTGTGTTTATGTGTGTGCGTGCGTATGTGTGCCAGGTATGTGTGTGTGGGAGGTGTGTGTGTAGGTGTATGGGAGGTATGTGTGAATGGGGGTATGTATGG
>NC_068999.1:6757420-6758631 GCF_001194135.2 Octopus bimaculoides | reverse complement strand
TCTGTTTTTTATGTTTTATTTATATTCCTGCAGAACCAATGTGGGGTATAGAATATGGAATATACAATATATAATATAGAATAAAATAAAATTAAAATGGATGGCACCATGAAATAAAGTATTGAATGTAGATGAAATATTGAGTGTTCAATATAAAGGATCAAATATATAAATATAAATATAAATATATAAAGGCGACTCGAGCTTCAGGGCTATTTCCCTTCGCCATGGCCGGTATGACAGACTTTATATATATATACACACACACACTCACAATCATACTTACAGGGTGCGGTGAATATATTGTCGTCTAAATTATGCAAAAATGAAAATAACACTGACATCTCATTTGAACAGATATATTTACCAAAATTACATAAAAATATCTTGAAATACTAAAGAGTAAATTTATTCACTAAAATCGCCAATGGCTTCAACCACGGCCTCCAGATGACTTTAGAATCACGTGCAACTCTTCTGGACGGTCTCCTTGTTTAAGCCAGTGAATGTTGCCATAATTCTTGCTTTCGGTTCATCTTTGGTGGCCAAATGTTAGGAGTGATGGGGTTGCAGAAAATTGTCTGACAGCCATGAAAGGGTTCTCCTGCTTGTGTGGCATGGTGCAGAGTCCTGTTGCCAGACGCAGGGTCTTCCAGCAGCCACCCTCTTGACCCAGGGCAGCACTACCTCCTCCAGGCACTTGATGTAGGCCTCCGTATTGAGTTTGAGGCCGTGTGGCAAGATGGAGGCATAACGGCGCCATCGCTAGTGATCACGCCAAACCCCATGATGTTAACTGGATGTTTGATCTTTATCAGTCTCAGTGCATGTTTTGGGGACATGGCAAAAACTCAGATTGACACCCAAACATTCTGAATTGTTTGTATTGAAGCCTTCGGTGCGAATCCCAAGCAGTACAGCATGTTGTTTCCAAATTTCTGGCAGAGTGAATTGTATGACCAGTGAAACTTGAGAATATTTGGGCCTTCATTGGTTGTCAAGCGATATTGGGGGGACAAACACACACACGTGGTTGGCGTTAGGAAGGGCATCCATCTGTAGAAACTCTGCCAAATTAGATTGGAGCCTGGTGTTGCCATCCGGTTTCACCAGTCCTCAATCAAATCGTCCAACCCATGCTAGCATGGAAAGCGGACGTTAAACGATGATGATGATGATATATATATATATATATATATATATATATATAT
>NC_068999.1:6751450-6755721 GCF_001194135.2 Octopus bimaculoides | reverse complement strand
ATATATATATATATATATATATATATATATATGTGTGTGTGTGTGTGTGATGGCATGTATATATGTATGTATATGTGGTGGTATATATATATATGTGTATATCTGTGTGATGTGTATGTATGTGCATAGGAAAACCACACTTTCATTGCTAGTATTTGACTTATTTGTGCATTGATATGACTGCCCTACATTCTAGTTGTGCAACCCACTTCCGAAATGTCAAATGGTTTTAACACTAGGTTATGCCTGCTTGTGTTTGTGAGAAAAGAGAATAATGTTTTTTATTAAGAAACTAAACTCTCACGATGTCTTGTGATATACACTGTCAAAACATTTTCAGAGGAACAAAGAAATTGTTTTAGTTTCAAAGCCAACAGTTTTTTAGGTGAAGGACTTTCTGATGTCATTGATCTAGGTATATAACTAATAGTTTCAGTACTGTTTCCAAGCGTAGACACACTGGACAGTTGTCCAGGGGTCCCAATGCTAATCTGTTTACATTGCTGCTATGTATGTAGGGAACCTCAGCAGATTCCTTTGCTCTGGGGCTTATCATCAGTTACAACTGTTTTCCATGATGGCATGGGTTGGATGGTTTGACAGAAGCTGGCAAATCAGAAAACTGCACTAAGCTTGCTGCAGCATGGTTTCTACAACTTGAGTCCCTTCCTAGTGCCGACCTACTTTTCTGCTAAAATGGCCCACGGTACTTTATTTTATCAATCCCAAATGGATGAAAGGCATTGCTAACCTCGACAGGGTTTGAACACAGAATGTAAAACACAGGAAGAAATGCTTCGTAACATTTTCTCCATGCCGTAATGATTTTGCATGCTCATCCTTTTCAATGGCTTTTGATTTTCACACGAGACCCGCAGTTTTGAGGGAGGATTTTAACAGCCGTTACTGTTCCTCTCTTCCCCTGTGATGTGCAGTGTGCCTTAGGGGTTTGACCCAGACTTCATCTCCCACCTCCATGAAGACGGGTTTTTCTCTCTTCCGCAGGGCATTCTGATGGTTTACTTGGATGCCGCCATTCATATCTGAACATCGCTCTGTATGGCACAGACTCTTCAGCCTGTCTTGATCGGGGCGACACAATGCACCAGAACCCTGCTTCCAGCGATGAGATGCGCCTCCTCTTCGCTATGGCCTTGATCGTTCGATGATGTCTTTCCAAGATCTCATTTTCACTCAGCCTGTACGCTGTTCTGAAGAAGCGGTGCACATTCCACTTATCAAGCATCTCTTTCAGTGTCTCCGCTGCTGTAATCTCTACTGGTCTGCTTTCTGCTTGTCCGATTATTCCTTACGGAATTCTAGTATTTATAGCTATGCAGACAAGCTAGAAAGAGGGATATATTGTTGAGCACAATGGGTAGTTCGATGTAGGTCGCTCTTGTCTCATTTCAACTTTTCATGGCATGAAAAAAAGGTTAAAAGTCAAATGGAAAACACACAAATTGACTTGGCAAAGCCATGTGTTGAATGTAACTTTTATCAACTTCCATTTTTCTGTGAGAAAAAAATGCTGTTGAAATGTTAGCGGAAATTTGCCGATTCAGGTTCGAATCTACTCTATGCCCAAATGAAGTCACTACATACGTATACATGCAGATTTGTATGTTTTGCTTTATGTATGTCTTCTCATGCATATACTTGTATATCTAGACGTATGTATGTATGTATGTACTCGTGTAAAAATCGAATTTTCTGGACCATTTTTTTAAGGTCAAATTTATGGGGTCGACTATTACATGGATACTACTTTTGAGGGGCCGAAATTCAAGCTAGAATCCCAAGTATCGTATCAGTAGCAGAAACCCAACTGATCTCTAAGCGAATAAAAACAATGAAAAGTATTCTTTCTACGTACAAGGATAATATGGTACCTTGGCCCACAAATGTTGTCCTGTTGTTCGTGAAATACTAGGGTCGACTTTTATACGAGGTCTATAGAAAATTCCCAATTTTTGGCCCAAAATAGGGGATCGACTTTTACATGAGATCGACTTTTAGTCGAGTATTTACAGTATGTATGTAGAGAGAGAGTGGAGGCGCAATGGCCCAGTGGTTTAGGGCAGCGGACTCGCGGTTTCGATTCCCAGACCAGACGTTGTGAGTGTTTATTGAGCGAAAACACCTAAAGCTCCACGAGGCTCCGGCAGGGGACGGGTGGAGAACCCTGCTGTACTCTTCCACCACAATTTTCTCTCACTCTTACTTCCTGTTTCTGTTGTGCCTGTAATTCAAAGGGTCAGTCTTGTCACATTCTGTGTCACACTGAATATCCCCGAGAACTACGTTAAAAGTACACGTGTCTGTGGAGTGCTCAGCCACTTGCACGTTAATTTCACGAGCAGGCTGTTCCGCTGAACGAACCCTTGACGTCGTAAGCGACGGAGTGCCGACTAACTAAGTATGTAGAGAAGAAAGAGAGGTGAAATGTATGTATGTGTGAATGTGAGTACGTAGAGAAAGAAAGAGAGTGGGAGAGAGAGAGACACACAAGCAGATAGACAGAGGCTGTTAGACAGAGAGAGAGAGAGAGAGAGAGAGTGAGGGGAGGAGAGGAGATACCTGCTGAAGACGTTCGTGTGTTAGTAGGTGCGTGGAGGTTGACTGTTAATAACAGCAGAACGGACTGTCTTAAACTTCCTTCAACAGTTGTCTTAGAGAAAGACAAGTTACAAGTGACAACAACCACTTCTTCAGTGTCTAAACTAACTCCGAAATCATGAGTAAGTATTCACATTTATACTAGCTTGTTTATTGGCGATTTTCGTCCCTTGGGCTTTGTATTATTCATATACATACGTTATATATGTAATAAATTTTTGTTAAACGAGCTGACATGTTTTATAATATTGCAACGGTTGACAACCCCGAACCCTGTCTTTTTTTATATTTTATTTTCTTCTTAATGTTTGTATTATCCAATGTGTTCGTTCTTTTTCTTTCTTTTCTATGATTTGGAGGACAGTTAACTACTATATCTAGCAGGTTGAAAAAAGTCCCTAGTTTTGAGGGCCTGTTAATTACTCAGTTTTTAAGGAATTGACTCGCTTATGAAACCTCTAAAGCAATGATTCTCAACCGGGTCCATATGGCCCTTGGGGTGGGGCCCATATAGTATTTAGGGGTTAAAATTGACGTGCAATAAATTGCTTACACTTTGACAATACACAAAATAATTTTTCAGTACAATTCATAATAATACTTAATCATAAAAATACAGTAGGGTTCTTTTTCACACACATCGACTGACTCAAATAGGAATTCAAGTGGTCCATAGATAAAAAGTGGTCGAGAACCACTGCTTTAAAACTGAAGAGAAGTAAAAAAAAAAAAACGAAAATATTGACTTCATGTTTCCCTCTATTAATATTATTTCTATCCAGCTCAGCTCTGGTTGAGTAAACCCTGCGATAAAAACTGTTCTAACCATAAACATTTAGTCGTTTATTCAGACATAGCTCTATCTAGGGTTACATTATTAAAAAAATCACCTGAAATTGATAAATTAATAGATGAAGTAGAATGTTATTTGAAGAATATTTGGCTGCTATTTCTAACACGTCGAATGACCATGCAGAGAATGTTCATTGATTAGAGACTCTCATTAAGTGACTATTAAGAGCAGCATTTCAAGTCTGCAGACCTGTAAAAGATCACGCAAATATTACTAGGGTTTGCGAACTATGTTTTAAATGGTATATCTACCCAAGTGTGCCCTTTTCGACTTTGTTTCTGCAAACTTTTTTCAGATGGTGTAGGTTACGATTATATCAGAATCTAATGTTTAAAAAAAAAAAAAAAAAAAAAAAAAAAAGGTGGGTGTACAAATATACTAACACGTATGTTTCTCAAAGTTTCAAGTTCTGTTTTGATAAATATCTGCGTATGGGCATATCTACAGATTCCGGATCTATTTTAAAACGGGCGCCCACATTTTGCATTAATGTTTTACGTAGTGTTTTTGGTACCGAAAGACTTTCAAACTTCGTATACTTATCTATTTTGTGTTATAGAACAGAAAAATATTTTTGTATTCAAATTTATTTCATGTAAAAAAATTGTCTTATTTCGATAATTTCAACCAATCACTGACAAGTATTCAGTTGTTTACATTGGATCGTTTTTAAAACGGGGGCCATATTTTCATTAATGTTTTACGTAGTGTTTTTGGTACCGAAAGACTTTAAAACTTCGTATACTTATCTATTTTGTGTTATAGAACAGAAAAATATTTTTGTATTCGAAGTTTTGTT
>NC_068999.1:6739230-6750147 GCF_001194135.2 Octopus bimaculoides | reverse complement strand
ACATAGACCGGGGTATATTTGTAGAGAATTTCATTAAAAAATATCTATTTTCTTGAAAGTTAAGACGAATTGAAGTGGAACCGGTGAATTTTCCGAAATTCTCCACCCCCCCCCCTAAAGCATTTCCCCCAAAAGTTTTGTATAGCGGAATGTACATGATATAACACATATTCGTAGAAAATTTCATTAAAAAATATCCATTTTTCTGAAAGTTATGATCAGCCAAAGTCGGGGTGGAGCAGGAATCTGTAGTTATGCCTGCATATGTGCCCACCAATGTTCTTCTATATTAAATTGGGATATAATTCTAAAAGACACCATCTGAAATGTATTTGTAGAAAATTTCATAAAAGGTACTTGATTTTCTGAAAATTATCAGGAGCCAAAGTCGTTGGTGAGGTCCATTGGCCGTCACACTTGTGTAGGCATGCCGTGTAAACGATATAGTTAATTATTCTCTCATGTGTAACTCATTAGTACAATACCAACATTCTGGAGAAGGTTGGTTGTGTGTGAGTGCGTGTAGTTTATAGATTGAATAAAGAAAATAATTAATAAATAAATAAACCAGCCTGGTGGGTGTTAGCAGGTATGTAGAAAACGAATATGAAAAAAACGAAACAAAAATGCGCGCTGACTGGGCGATCCATTGTGTTCTTGAGCAAAACACTTTATTTTCATGTTGCTCCAGTCCACTCAGCTGTAGAAATGAGTTTAGCCTGGAGAGGGATGGGCTCTGCCAGGCTTTCTTGCCCAAGATACACTGCATGGCTGCTGCGCCCCAGTGATCCCTAATGAGTTCAGGGACTTGTCCGTTGTTGTACTTTAAGGATGAATTGAAAACATATAAGGAGGTATGTACCTGAGGGAGGAAGTGAGTTCATTAACGATGGAGTACACTTAAGCATGGAGTGAATACATTTAGAGAAGTATATATAGGGAGGTGTGTCCTTTAGTGATCCACCACATGGTCCAGTGTAGTGGCTTGTATGCCTTGATGATCCTCACAGCTATGCTAGCAAAGTGCGTGTTCCTTGTAGGGCTTCACATGTTGGACAGGCCAAAGTCTAGAGGCCAGATTAATATGGACTTACCTCTGCCTAGAGGTAAAAATGGGTTTGTAAAGAGACAACACCCCTACCTAGAAAAAGTGCACTGATTGAAAACCAACAAGTCTTGAGAGAAGAGACAATGAAGAGTAGAGAAAGGTTGTGAATTGGCCTATACTCCCTAAGGGGTTAGATAAAGTGGGTAAAATACTTTATGAATGTTAGCACTAGAGGAATAAATTGATGGTATTTTGGGAGGTCTTTACTTCAAGGTTGACCTGAATTCATGTAGTGAGGCCTGTTGTTTAGGATGAACACACTGTTTTCAGGAATGTTTATACGACAGAAGGGCATTGACTTGTGTACAAACTGACATATTTAAGTTTATCAGAAGTTTAATGACACGTGTATGTGATATAAAGTTACATCACGATGTGGCCTAACCAGTGTCTGCGATATAAAGTTTCTCTTCTATGGGACAGAAAAATATGGCAGTTTGTATATCTTTTTTGGTGTCAGACCTATCAAAACTTTGTGAGTGGATTTGATCAACAGAAACTAAAAGAAGCCTGTTGTATGTGTTTATATATATATATATATATATATATATATATATATATATATATATATATATATATGATGATGGCTGCAAACTCGTGTTTGAATATTGTCATAGCCTGATCAAAAGTCCCACACATGCAAAGACTATGACTAGCCATTTTTGTGATAGGTCTTACTTTTTTTTTTCAAGCGATGCTTGTGCTTGATGATTTTTTTTTATAGTGGGGAAAGGATTTGCTCAAATCCAGTTCCACTCTTTGAACATGGACAACATAAACTCGAAAAGAAGTAATCTACATCGTTAAATATTGTCAGTGTCACAGGTTTTCTTTCAGAGTTTCCCTCTCCTAGGGAGATGTTGTGACAACAGCAGAAGGGCCTCCCACTTCCAGTGGGCAAACCACGTGTCTGGACACCAACCCAAGTATTTTCACATCCCTGTGCATACATACACATATACACATATTGTTGGATGTCCGTTGACTGCTCATGAGCTCTTCTCCCTTTTGACAGGCCTTATTTTTCGTCCTCCAGGGTTGTCCAACAATCACCCTCCTCACCAAGACCGCAGGCCATAGTTTGGTGACCCATGCTCTAAGCAGAGACTACAGAAGCTATACAAACTTTTTGTTACCATATTCCTGTTGAATTTAGTATATAATAATTTTGTCATTGTTAACCCTTTTGTTCCCTTATTCCTGTTGAAATATAGTGTCATCAGTTTTTGGAGCAACTTATGTCTTTGAGCAAACTTTTTCAAAAATGAAGCGTGCGAAGTCAATACATCGAACAAGGGTCACTGATGAACATTTGAAAGCAATTCTTATGGATGGCTGCAGCAATCATAAAGCAAACGTTGATGATATTTTGGAAGCAAAAGGCCAGTTTCACAAATCTCATTAACTTTTGTGCTGCTTACTTTTCATGCAATTCAGCTATACTCTTTTACTCTTTCACTTATTTCAGTCATTTGACTGCGGCCATGCTGGAGCACTACCTTTAATCGAGCAAATCGACCCCAGGACTTATTCTTTGGAAGCCTAGTACTTATTCTATCGGTCTCTTTTGCTGAACTGCTAAGTTACGGATACATAAACACACCAGCATCGGTTGTCAAACGATGTTGGGGGGACAAACACAGACACAAACATATACACACACACATACATACATACATACACACACACACACACACACACACATTTATATATATATATATGTATATATATATATGTATATATGTATATATATATATATATGTATATATATATATATATATATACACACACACACACACATATACGACGGGCTTCTTTCAGTCGCTTCCGTCTACCAAATCCACTCACAAGGCTTTGGTCGGCCCGAGGCTATAGTAGATGACACTTGCGCAAGGTGCCTTGCAGTGGGAATGAACCCGGAACCATGTGGCTGGTAAGCAAGCTACTTACCACACAGCCACTCCTGCGCCTATTTGCACACTTTTTCTAAAAATTCTCACTTGGTAATTTTTCGGTATTATTAAAATATGTTGTTTTTATTATTTTGTGTATTTTATGTATTGATAAATAAATTGGATGACTGTCTTTATTTTTTGTGTACATTCAGTGTAATCTATACTCTTCTGAATTGAACAGAATATTTATCCAGTCTGTGCTTGGCCTTCTTTTAGCTATATCTGGCCCACTATGAAAAAAATTTGGTGACACCCTGGCTTAGAGCAACAAAACATCTGTGATCTTTATTTCATTTGTTGTAAATATTTCTTTGTTCATTCAGCTCTCTTTTTCTTTCTCTCTTTATCTCGTTATAAAGCGTGTTGCAAGGGGCCAGGTTACCCAACTCCTCTCGAGGCAATGAAAGGTAAAAGAGAAGAGATTATGTATGTGACATGTATAATCCCACCAGAGAATCGTAACCGACCAGATTATCTGGCTACTGTTGATCTTAATCCAGAATCTGCAACTTATGGAAAGGTACACACTCTTATTATCCTTTCTTTTGCGTATCCTCCTCCTCCTCCTTCATCCCACTCCTCTTCTTTCTCTTCCTCCTCATCATAGAACTGTTTCCCCACTTTGTCCTTAATTTTTTTTTTCCTTTCTCTTCCATTTTTCTATATTCTTCTGATGAAAGACTAATGTTTAAAATATCGAGACCCTTTCCTTCAAGTGTAAAGCTAACACATTTGTTTCAGCTTGTCCTCCTTGTGTTGTCTCCATATAATTTATTTTGTGTTCATTGCTTTTCATAATAAATATTCATTTATATATAATGCTTCCATCACTAATATCTTTTTTAATAAGCCTGCTGGCTGTTTGCAATGTCAGTGACTGAGAGGTTGCTGTTATTCTATATATCATTGGCAATGAGATTTGGCTGGTATGAAGCAACTGGGTACCTGCCACTGAGGAAGTCCAGTATGTTGAAATCATAGGATCTTCACTTTTTCAGTTCTAGTGCCCTTGCCAGATGGTTCTCATCTGCTTCAGTATACTCTTAGCATTATACATCTGCATGAGAAGATCTCTCAAGGGGACCACTGCAGTGTTCAATGTTCTAATAATACTTCCACGTTAAGTATGATACGAAAATTGCTATTCTGTATTAAAACAGCTTTCATCACTAATATTTATTTATTCATTGTATATATATATAGGGATGAAATATGCAAAAGAATATATAGAGAGAGAGGAAGAGAGAATAAAATTTGAATGTAAACACTCAAAGAAAGATATTGTTAATATTGTCTGTGGTGAATATAAGTAATTGATAATAATAACAATGATAATATTGGTGGTTCACAGGTTTTTTTAATAGCATTATATAGCTACACATTAAAATTAAAAATTAGCACTAAGCTTAAGGATGCAGAAGGCATCAACCTGTTTAGAAATAGGAGTTAAAATCCCAAATCTATCACTGAAATCACTGGAATATGACAGAGACAACAGTAGGCGAGCAAACAGTTATATATATAGGAGAGTATTGTAGTTTGCTTGAAGCATTGTGTAACACACACACACACATGTTTGTGCATGTGTGTTTCTAAATAATTACAGTTACTGAATTAAAAAATGTGATAACTTTGATATACAGGTCATCCATCGTCTGAAAATGCCACACATTGGAGATGAAATGCACCATTTTGGCTGGAATGCTTGTTCCAGTGTTTGCAATGATGCATCCAAGAAGAGGGACAAAATTATTTTCCCCTGTCTACTGAGTGACCGCATCTATGTTGTGGATATTAAAGAGAATTTGAGAGAACCCAAATTATATCGAGTAAGTCTGAGTTATCTTATGTTTTCATACACTCTTTTACTGTATATGTGTGTGTGTGAGTTCATGCATGCGTGAGCGTTTGTGTGTGTGTGTGTGTGTGTGTGTGTGTTTAATTGAAAGGGATGAAAGAGAGTGCTTTCCTCTTTGGATGAGCCCTCATCAGCTTTTCCGAGTTTCACTTGAAAAGGAAAGTGAGGGTTTATTTTTAGTATTCTCGTTTGTGAGAGCAATCGAGTTTATTTCAGATATTCTCATTTTAAAAATCATCTCTGGCTAATCGTTGAGAAGACATTGTTGTTGTCTTGGCAGAGGTTTGCACCCTCTGAGTGCTCTTATTATTATTATTATTATTATTGCTATTATTATTACTATTGTTGTTCTTATTACGTTTTAGTTTTTTACATTTTATATTCTCTTTTTTTTTTCCTTTGTTTCATCTCTCTCCCTGCTTAATTTTTTTTTCTTCCACAAGGAATTGAACACTCTTCGAGATTGGGACTGTTCTGCCCCTCATACTTCTCACTGTCTGGGAA
The DNA here is from genome assembly GCF_001194135.2 of Octopus bimaculoides. NCBI lineage: Eukaryota > Metazoa > Mollusca > Cephalopoda > Octopoda > Octopodidae > Octopus > Octopus bimaculoides. Next base: position 6,744,722 of record NC_068999.1, on the reverse strand, counting down.
GTGGAATGGTAATGATCAGTTGTATGGGCGATGCAGTTGGCAACCATAAAGGTAAGTGTCACATTTTCCATTCTGTTGAATGGAAGAATGTTAAAGAGGAAACTTGAATTGGATTAGAAAAATGGAAAAAAAATCAGTAGAGCAGTGGACAAAATTCTTGTCCTGTTCATTTATGTTCCTTTATGTTCTGTGTTCAAATTCCACTGAAGTCAGCTTTACTTTTCATCCTTCCAGGATTGATAGAATAAAATACGAGTCAATCATTCATTATCATCATCTGTGCCAGTGGCACGTGAAAAGACATTTGATTGAGATCGTTGCCAGTGCCGCTGGACTGGCTCCTGCGCAGGTGGCACGTAAATTACACCATTTCGAGTGTGGCCATCGCTAGTACCGCCTGACTGGCCCTCGTGCTGGTGGCACGTAAAACATCCACTACACTCTCGGAGTGGTTGGCGTTAGGAAGGGCATCCAGCTGTAGAAACTCTACCAAATCAGATTGGAGCCTGGTGTAGCCATCTGGTCCACCAGTCCTCAGTCAAATCATCCAACCCATGCTAGCATGGAAAGCGGACGTTAAACGACGATGATGATGATGATGATTTAACATCTGTGTTCCATGCTAGCATGGGTGGGATGGTACCATCCCACCCATGACCTTTCAGAGCCTGTCAAACCATCCAACTTATGCCAACATGGAACAGAGACACTAAATGAGGAGGAGGAGGAAGGTGATGATGGTGGTGAATATTCTATCATTTTTCTTTTTTTTCTCTTTTTCTTTTTCTTTTCAGGAACTTTCATTCTTTTAGACGAGGATTTCAATATTGTGAGAAGATGGGAAAACCAAAAATGTGAATTTGGCTATGATTTTTGGTACCAGCCATTCCATAATGTCATGATCAGCACAGAGTGGGGGTCACCAAAATGTTGGCGCAAGAATTTTGATCTTGCAGATTTGGAAAGTAAGTCATTATATTGTGTGTCATGGTGACGATCTATTTGTTGGGGGCCATTATAAATTGGGGAATGGCTCTTAGAATTCTTCAGAAAGCAATAGATTGGCAGGAGCATTAGAATATTGGATAGAATACCTCATAGAATACCATTGTATAAGCAGGAGAAGTCCTGACTCTACGGATGGACATGTAGTTTTTATCCTCGTTTCTGATACTCTTAAAGTACGGTTGATGGTCCGAAAGGTGGAGTGATGGTCACAGTACTCTCTCTCTCTCTTTCTCTCTCTCTCTCTATCTATATATATATATTACTGGTGAAGGCCTGTTTATGGGGTTACTCAGGGTTTTTCACCATAAAGAGTATCTTTATGGCCTATCATCAGACCCTGAGACTTGTTAGTCTATGGCCTCTCTCAAGTATGGAGGGGAATATGAACCGGATATAAGCAGTGGGTGTTTCTCCCTCTTCCATATATGCTCTGGCCCATTCTCTCATACCTTACCCCTCTCTACTTCTTATCCTCTTTGCATAAAGTTCTTCCTCACCATGCTCACCTCTTGAGGTTCATAGTCTTGCAAGCTTCATGGCAACCCCATTAGTGTTGGTGGCAAGAAAACTGCACCCAGTAATATGCTGGTGTTAGGAAGGGCATCCAGCTATAGAAACCTTATCAAAGCGGAGTATGATGTGGTCCTTGGGCCTATTGGATCCTGTCAAACCATCCAACCAATGTCAGCATGGAATATTGATATTGAATGACGATGATGGCATACATTCTGAGTTCAAATCACATTCAGGTTAACTTTGCCTTTCATCCATTCTGGGGTGATAATAAAAAGGGGAACCAAATCAGAGTAGTGGCTTTTTGGAACTCTTAGAGGGTAAGATGAGATACCTTGTGGTATTTGTAACAGATCTTTGTGTTCTGACAATGCTTGCAATATTGAGGCCAAGTTGTGTTAGCTCTAAAAGTGGCGAGCTTTCTCGTGGACAACTTCCATGAAAATACAACCTTCAGATGTAGAGGCATGTTCAGCTGATCCCTAATCAGTCAAATGACCTCTTTTAATTATTTAATTCTAGAGGACTATGGCAGAAGTTTAAATGTCTACAACTGGACAACTCATGATCTCGAACAGGTCATCGATTTAGGACAAGATGGTCTGATCCCGCTGGAAATTCGTTTCCGTCACGATCCAGAATCACCCGAAGGATTTGTCGGATGTTGTTTGGGTTCATCCATTTACAGGATCTTCAAAGCACAGGTAAATCAATTCATTTTGTGTGCATTATCTAATGTGCCAGGTGTGGCATATGCATTTACCTCTTATTTAAATATAATAAACCATACAGTTCACTTGAGAAAAGATTTAAAGACTGTAGTGAAAGCAAAGACTGGCCATTTTGAATTGTGTATATATATGTAAAATATTGTCAATAAACGTAACAACCAACCTTTAACCCTTTCGTTACTGTATTTCTGTTGAGATGTTCTGTGTTTCTTTCAATTAATTTTAAATATAACACAGAATTTAGTAAAATAACTTAGTTATCATTAAGCTGGTGTTAGGAACATAAATTGTGACTAAGGTTTGATGGAAGATTTTAATTCAAAACTTATGAAATCAAAACATTTGTACTACAGAGCCAGAGGTGGTTTCAGTCGGGTTGGTATCAAAAGGGTTAAATCTAGTGTTAGGAACATAAATTGTGACTAAAGTTTGGTAAAAGATTTTAATTCAAAACTTATGAAAACAAGACATTTGTACTCCAGAGCCAGGGGTGGTTTCACTAGGTTGGTAACGAAAGGGTTAAACTTTCAATAACCAAAACCTTAAACTTTATATTTCTATGATAAAATGAATAATAGGTAAATATACACGGCACACTCGGTGTGTAAATATACACGGCACACTCAGTGTGTATTATTATATATTTCATGTTTACTCTTTTACTTGTTTCAGTCATTTGACTGCAGCCATGCTGGAGCAGTACCTTGGAGGGCTTTAGTTGAACAAATTGACCCCAGGACTTATTTCTTAAGTCTAGTATTTATTCTATTGGTCTCTTTTGCTGAACTGCTAGTGTTACAGGGATGTAAACACAGCAAGACCAGTTGTCAAATAATGATGAGAGTGGGGATAAACTCAAACACAAAGACACATGTCTCTGTTTGTCCCCCACCACTGCTTGACAACCAGTGTTGGTGTGTTTACATCTCTGTAATGTAACAGTTTGGCAAAATAGACCAAAGCTTTAAAAGGGTCCTAGGGCCGATTCATTCAACCAAAATTCTTCAAGGTCATGCCCCAGCATGACCACAATCTAATATCTGAAACAAGTAAAAGATAGAAATATGTGTTTGTGTGTGTGTCAGTGTGTATATGATATTTTATTTTTTTTATATGAACAGAATAAGTGGGCAGCTGAAAAAGTAATCCAGGTTCCTCCTAAGACTGTTGAGAACTGGATTATGTCAAGTATGCCAGGTAATTTTTGTTTTTTTGTTCTTGTATATTGAATTCCTTCAAAATCCATTGCAGTCTGGATCCTCGACTTGTTCTAAGAAATATACTTTACAAGCAAAACTATGGACCATGACTGGAAGAAACCCTTGGAAGGCAGGAAAGCTTTAGGGCTCAACGATGCATGAAGACATCATTTGTGTTTGGGATAATGTTAAAAGCTGTCCATTTTGTAGGAATTCCTACAAACTGAACAGCTTTATGTGCTATGTGGTGCTATGACCTTTGTTAAAAAGAAAATCTCCACATCATCAAATTCTAGAGGGCAGAATGATGGTGATAGTGGCGAGGGAAGGAATTAAGTGTTTGTATATGAGGGGACCTGCATGCCAAGTAATTGACCTGACGTTTCCTCTGTGTCATAAGAGCCGATCAAAAAAGGTTGAAGTAGGCTTGTACTCTGCCCAAGTAAAACCCTCAACAGCAATGACTGTCCAACAGAGGTCGGAACATTGTCACCTGAGTGGTGCAAAAATGTCATCTGCCAGAAGTAGGGAATCACAGACAAATAATGGTCGGTGTAGTGACCATACCACCATATCTAGCGTGACCTGATTTGAACAATATGTGGTTGGGAGAAATAACAGCCTGAGTATCCCTATGTAATATCTTCATATTTTTTCTCTTTAGAAATTCCTCTAAACATTCTCTTTTTTCCTTCCAACTCAAAGGTCTCATAACTGATATTATCCTGTCTTTGGACGACCGATTCCTGTATTTTAGTAACTGGCTGCATGGTGATATCAGGCAATATGACATCACCAATGGTAAGAAACCAATTTTGGTTGGCCAGGTGAGTATTTTTATTGTTTCATATTTTTCTCTCTTTAACCCTTTTGATACCAATCTACCTGAAACCAGCTCAGGCTGTGAGTACAAATGTCTTGTTTTCATAAGTTTTGAATGAAAATCTTTCACCAAACCTTAATCACAATTTATGTTCCTAACACTAGCTTAACTCTTTTGTTATTATATTGCTGTTGAGATGCTCTGTGTTTCTTTCAATTAATTTTAAATATAACAAAGAATTTAATAAAATAACTTAGTTATCATTAAGCTAGTGTTAGGAACATAAATTGTGACTCAGGTTTGGTGGAAGATTTTAATTCAAAACTTACGAAAACAAGACATTTGTACTACAGAGCCAGAAATGGTTTCAGCTGTTTGTTCAAACACAGCAACCTGCCAGTAGTCTTGATTCCTTGTCATCCCCTATGTGAGTCCCAGCGTCACACTGTAACCTTTCATCCTATGGCACAGGTTCCCCTCCTCCAATGCCCTTCCCCCTCTCATAATTCCTTGTCTTGCAAGTTATTTGGTTACCCTGCCAGTGCTGGTGCTACATAAAAAATATCCAGTCCACACTGTAAAGTGGTTCGCATTTGGAAGGGCATCCAGCTGTAAAAATCATGCCAAGACTAACCTCACCTGTGCTAATGCCATGTAAAAAAAGCACTGAGTCCATTCTGCAGAGTGGTTGGTGTTAGGAAGGGCATCCAGCCGTAAAATCCCTTCCAGAACAGACACAGTAGCCTAGGGTACGTTTTTCTACCTGGCCGACCCCTGTCAACCGTCCTACCCATACATGCATGGAATGCAGACATTAAATGATGATGATGATATATGTTTGCCATTTAATATATTCTGTTGTATCAAAATTTCAGCTGTTTCTTGGAGGCTCCATTCTGTCTGATAGTAAAGTCAAGGTTATCAAAGATGAAGAACTTAAAGTAAGTAATGCACATTTTGTTGTTTGTGTGCATGAGTGTGTCTCTAGGTGCATGCGAGTGTGGGTATATGTGTGTGTGTGTAGCTCCATGTATGTCGTTCTAGTTGTAGTTGTCTTTCTTCCTATTTGTGTGTGTGGTGCAAGCTTGGTTAAGAAGTTAAGAAGGTTCTTGTTTCAATCCCAGTGCATGGAGCCTTGGTAGAGTATCTTCTATGCTAACCTGAAGTCGACTTGGGCCAGTTTTTAGTAAAACTGGGTAGACGGAAGTAATGAAGGGG
>NC_068999.1:6734028-6738760 GCF_001194135.2 Octopus bimaculoides | reverse complement strand
TATACATAGAACCTTCTAAATCATATATATATATATATATGATGGGCTTCTATTAGTTTCTATCTACCAAATCCATTCGCAAGTCTTTGGCCAGTCCGAGGCTATAGTAGAAGACACTTGACTGAAGGTGCTACTCAGTGGGACGGAACCTGGAACCATGTTGTTGGGAAGCAAGCTTCTTACCACACAGCCACATTTGTGCCAAAATGGTTTTTTTATTGTTGCACAATCATGATCACCATGATGATCATCATCATCATTTAACATCCATCTTCCGTGCATGCATGGTTAGGCCGATGTTTAATCAATGAGATTTCAGATTGTTTTCATTTCAAGTTCTGCCAATGTCTGGGAAAAACAAAATGTGATGGTCATGGCTGGAATGCTTTTGATCACAGTTCCATTTAATCAACCTGAGTGGAGGACAGAAAGGCTAAACAACAACAACAACAACAATTTCAATTATATTTTTCTCTCCTTGATTTACGTTTGCCTTTTATGTTCCCATCCTTGCCAGACACAACCAGATCCGTTGTACATCAACAACAAGAGAGTGTATGGTTCCCCACAGATGCTGCAGTTGAGTCTTGATGGTAAACGACTCTATGTGACATTTTCACTCTATAGTGGTTGGGATCAACAGTTTTATCCGGAAATGACAAAGTAAGTTCATTTATTGTTATTATAACTAACACCGTTATTATCACTAATTAAAAAGGTAATAAATTTGCAAGTAAATTCTCCTTCTCCTCTTCCTTTCTTAAATGATGAGGAGGATATATATATATATATATATATATATATATATACACACACACACAAATATGTGTGTATTATATATATATATGTATATATATATATATATGTATGTATATATATATGTATATATATATGTATATGTATGTATATATAGGCGCAGGAGTGGCTGTGTGGTAAGTAGCTTGCTTACCAACCACATGGTTCTGGGTTCAGTCCCACTGCATGGCACCTTGGGCAAGTGTCTTCTACTATAGCCTTGGGCTGACCAAAGCCTTGTGAGTGGATTTGTTAGACGGAAACTGAAAGAAGCCTGTCGTATATATATATATATGTATGTGTGTATATGTTTGTGTTTGTCCCCCCAACTTCACTTGACAACCGAGGCTGGTGTGCTTACGTCCCCGTAACTTAACGGTTCAGCAAAAAGAGTTTGATAGAATAAGTACTAGGCTTACAAAGAATAAGTCCTGGGGTTGATTTGCTCAACTAAAAGGCGGTGCCCCAGCTTGGCCGCAGTCAAATGACTGAAACAAGGTAAAGAGTATATATATATATATATATATATATACATATATATATCTGTAATATAATATGTGACAATTACTCGGTTGCCATAATAAGACTCTGAGTTTCAGATGTCGGGGTGGAAACCTGCTCTGGCATCTCGTCAGTTATCGATTGCCTTGATAACTGACAAGATACCGGAGCAGGTTTCCGCCCTGACATCCGAAACTCGGAGTCTTATTATGGCAACCGAATAATTGTCACATATTATATTACAGATAAATTCCTCTATTTACATAATATCGAGTTCTCATTCATTCTTTTGTTGTCTTACCATTACTATTAATATATATATATATATATAGGGGTAAAGACCCCCTTCTGTTATCAATGACCATGGGATTGCACCTATAAAGTCCCCCCCACCAAGGTACATGTCTGGGCAAGGTTGTTTATGGAAAAGCAGCAGTTGCCCCTGCATACCAGCCTCCCCTCTCCATGCCATTGATGTTATCCAAGGGAAAAGCAAAGGGGCCGATACAGCTTGGCACCATTGATGTCACAACTCGTTTCTACAGCTGAGTGAACTGGAGCAACGTGAAATAAAGTGTCTTGCTCAAGAACATAACACACAGCCTGGGCCAGGAATTGAACTCACTACCTCATGATTGTGAGCCTGACGCTCTAACTACTGAGCCACGGACACATACACACACATAAATTAACTGGTACTTAATTTATCAGCCCCGAAAGGATGAAAAGCAAAGTCGACCTCGGCAGAATTTGAACTCAGAACGTAAAGACAGACGAAATACCATTAAGCATTTCGCCCGGCGTGCTAACGGTTCTGCCAGCTCACCGCCTTGATATATGCAAGCAGAGAATTAGCAAGTTTCTTAACTCTTGGATGACAGGGCCAATCTATTGGCCGAAAAGTCGAATGACGAAGAAAATTGTATTAGTTCATTCAATTTTCTACAAGAATATATATAGCTTTATATATGCAGGGTAATTAGTTAATTTTTCGTAATTCCTTTTGAAAAATAACTGCATGCCCTCTGTCGAGCTTGTGAAAAATGCTCTGTTTTCTTGTCATTGAAACTCCAAACCAGGTTCGGCCTCCAAAGGGTAAACATGTATAATCAGGAGATTGAGAAGTGTGTGTGAAGAAAAACATCTTAAAATCTGTTTCAGTCGTTTCTTTATCTAAACATTGGCCTTCTGACCTAATTTCTTCTCTTGTTTTTTCTTTTTTTTTTTACTGTTAAAGGGAAACTTAAGCCAAGTACATGGTTAGTGTCTGAATAAAACTATTTATTAATCCTCTTCATAAAAAAAAAAAAAAAAAAAAAATTCTGTAGCTTCAGCAAGTGTCCTCTTACTGGATTCCATCCCCATCTCTGTATAGTGTGTGTGGGGTGGGGTGATTTTTTATGGAATCCTACTTTTTTTTCCCCTTTCAAACTTTTAGGTCACTTATCAGTATAGAATAGATATTGTCAGAGGCTCAGTGAACCAGTTACAAACTGACACAAATACCACCACCACCACCACTGCAGCCATCGCCACCACCACGATTACTACTACTACTACCACCATTAGTAAGAATAATGAACCCCACTGCCACCACCATCACCGCAAACAACAATAACATCAACACTAACGACACCTCCCTCCCTGTCATCAGCACTACTACCACTACCAACAACAGCCAACCCCCTTCATCCCTCCCACCACAACAACAACAGCACCACTTAAAAATAACAACGCTATCCCCACCACCACCAACACTATCACTACAATAACATCACTAATACCACACCAACAACAGCAACATCACTATTACTACCACGGCCCGCTACCACCATCACCATGATGTAGTCACAATGTGCTTTCATTTCTCCCCTGATGCTGCCCTTCTCTTCCATGTTTTGACTAAATCCTCTTCTCCATTTATCTCAGAGGTCTTTCGAATGGCCTCTTTTAATTCCTTGGATACCATTTCAGCAACTGTAGCAGGACTTGTGCTTTTGCTATACTGCAATCACATCATTCACTATCAATTTAACACACTCACTGGTCTGATTTCCACTCATTAACTTATTATTTTCATGAGTGGCAATCAGACCGCCGGTGAGTGTGTTTAATTAATAAGGCACTGAAAGAGAATGACTCTCTCCAGGCACAATAAAACATATGTATATATATATATATATATATATATATATATATACACACACACATATAGGTTATGAGCAAAAGTGGTGTCCATCCTCTCACACCGTCTCCGATGAAGGGATATAATAAATATCCTGGGAACAGCTGTAAGACCTTCTATTTATAAATGTTCTATATTATACACAGCCTTGGTTCTTTATCTCATTACAAAATCCTTATATATATATGTAGAGGGGTGCAACTGGAGTAAAAACGAATTGGCAGAGGGATGAAACTGGTGGATTGTCAGCTTCAAATGAGTCTAACAGACTGCACTCTGCATCTATGGTGTTTTTATGTATTTCTGGTCTACAAAGCAATGTAGTATAAACATTCAAACATCATCACTATCTTTACAAATCCTGCTGCATTTCACATGGAATTTTTGGTCCTCCAAAGTCATCATGGTGTATAAGTTGACCTTGTTCTTTTTGGTTTGAAAAATTTGGCTTATATATCAGAAAATATGGTACTTTATTTTTTTGTTTATGTTGTTATGTTCTTTAAATTTGTACTCTGTTTCAATCTCTGATTATATTCTGTAGGAATGGTTCTGTGATGCTCCAGGTTGATGTCAACACTATCACTGGTGGCCTTACCCTCAACAGAGACTTCTGCGTGGATTTTCGTGAGGAACCGGAGGGTCCAGTTTTGGCCCATGAAATGCATTATCCTGGTGGAGACTGTAGCACAGATATTTGGTTATCTGACAAGGAAAACCCAAGTTTACTTGCTCACAAATTATAAAATAAAGCAAAGACATACAAAAGAAAAAATATTAACCACCCCCCCAAACAAACAAAATGAAATATAATGAGGAGTACAATATAAGAATAAAGAATTATAGGATTATGAGAATATAGAATAAGGAATATAAACAGAAGGGGGGGGAAAAAAAAACCAAAAGTATATCTTAATCCATGATAAGGTATTCTTTGATAAATAAATTCGTGTTTATTTTCAGAGGATTACCACATCATGCATGACTAATTGAAAATAATTTTTTTGTATCTGTGTGATTATCTTTAGATGCCCTTCACTTGTGGGCATGTGAGAATCCTGGATTAATAAATCCGGGGACATATGAAATAGTGTAATGAGGGTTGCTTGTGATAGGACTTTTTGATGCTATGACCTCCTCATGAATAAAACTACATAAATATATGAATAAATGTTTAAAATTCCAAGAATTTCATTTATAAATTATTTATTTTTGATTTATATTAAAGAATTCAGAAAAAAAAAAAAAAAA
>NC_068999.1:6732851-6734018 GCF_001194135.2 Octopus bimaculoides | reverse complement strand
ACCTAAATTTTGATATAAAACTAATTTTCTTTTGTCTGCAAATATTCTGATGTGACTTCTGTTGTATTTCTTTACTTGTTGTGAAAGTTTTCAGTAATTCTTAAGAATCAGAATCTTCAAATTCGACAAGGCTAGCTCCCTTTGGTACCGTTTCTCCAATTTTGTATGGTAAAGATTTAATCACAGCATCCTTTGGTGCACGAATGACAAACTGAAATTGAGTGAAATGCGAGAGAGAAAATAATAATAATAGTAATCATCATCAACAACATAATACCTGTTTTTCCACACTGGCATGGGTCATATGGAATTTGTTGAGGCAGATTTTCTACATCCAGATGCCCATTCTTATTGCTAACTCTCACCTGTTTCTAAGGGAAACAAGCTTCCAAACGAACTGGCACTCCATCGGTTAAAAAAAATACCAGCATTCCAGCTGTTCTGATCAATGGAAGAGCCTGCTTGAAAATTAATGTGCAAGTGGCTGAGTACTCCATAGACACACATAGCTCTCAGGGAGATTCAGTGTGACAAGGCTGGCCCTTTAAATTACAGGTACAACTCATTTTTGCCAGCTGAGTGGACTGGAGCAACAGGAAATAATGTGTCTTGCCCAAGGGCACAACCTTACAATCATCTGCCAAAAACCCTAACGAGTACCACCAGTCATTAGTCCCATTAAACAAGAGTTTACAGTCTACCAAAATACATGATGTTCAACAAATTTAGCAATACACCTCCCCAGACCCTTTACCAGTAATGGGAGGAGGAGGGTATTATAAGTAAAATGACTTAAGGGAGACTTATCAACTGATAGGTCTTGAGTTCAAACCCAGCCTGAGCAGATACAAAATAAATTTCTCATTAAAGGCCTTACCTCCATTTTCATAGCAATCATTGCAACTAGAGGGTCTCCTTGGCTGACGTGGGCCCCTGGTTCTACATACAGCTTCTCTATCACACCAGGCATAGGGGCCACAGTTACTTTGCCAGTGCCAGCAGTAGAACTGCTTTCAAGGAACTTTGGGAGGGGTGTCTTTAGTTCCCGGCTTCCTTCCTGCAACAAATCAGTGATTGAATCAATGTGTGTGTGTATAAGTGTGTATGTACATGAATAGGAATATATGTGTGGGTATATATATATATATATATATATATATATATATA
>NC_068999.1:6719509-6732841 GCF_001194135.2 Octopus bimaculoides | reverse complement strand
ATATATATATATATATATATATATATATACGTTTATGTGTGACACTGAATGCACATAGGGGTGTGAGTGTGTGTTTGAATGTATATGTATGACTGTAAATACATGTGTGCTTGAGACTGTGTGTGTATACAATGAGCTTCTTTCAGTTTCTGCTTATGAAATCTACGAAGACATACACATGCGCACACACACAGATTTACACTTACCAAACCTACTCGCAAGGCTTTGGTTGGCCTGGGGCTATAACAGAAGATGCTTTCCCAAAGTGCTGCACGGTGGGACTGAACCTGCAACCGCATGGGTGGGAAGCAAACTTCCTAACCACATATCCATGCCTAGGCTCACACAAAAAACAAACAAGCGTAAAAAAAAAAAACCAAAAAAACTAAACGATATTTCCCATGAAAACTTACCATACTGAATATGTGTACACTGTTGTCTTGAAACACCACATATGAAGACATCATAACGTTGTTCACGGAACAGACCAGTTTCTTCCGCTGACCCTCTGGCACTAATTTGGCACTGACCGAATATTCCTCACCATTATGCTTCACTGTGAATGTGTTACCGGTTAGGAAGACGACTTCAAAGTCTATTTCTGCAAGACAAAGTAGAAATACCATGTAGCAATGAAAGTGTGAATGTAGTAGTAGTCGTAGTATCATCACTAATTGTAGATTGGGGGTGAGAGGGTACAATACGAAGAACTGAGGTAACAGCAGTTCACAAATCAGTGAAACCATAACTGTATTTGTGCTTCAGACTCCTAATTCTTCATAATCCAGTCAACCCCTAATTCTATACGTGGTCTGATCAACCTGAACTGTTGTTTTTTCTTTTTTTTTAAATAAAAGGAGGAATACATTGAATAATTTAGGCTCTAGTTTATACCTGAATAAAAAAAAAAAAAGACAGGAAGATGGGAAGGTTACAGCCAGCCAGAACGTCTTTCATCATCGGTCAATTAAATCAGAGCAGCTCCTCCCCCTCCTTTTCTTCCTCAAAGGCAATACCACCACCACCAACAACAACAAATATAATTTTATTACCCAACCTCTTCTTTCACACTTACTTTCATCTTTATCCTGGAGTGACATTCTTTTCACTAAATTTTCATTGAGGCGAGCAGCCATGCAGTGGTTGAAGGGTGAGGTAGCATCTGTAAAGAAAGTAGTAGTAGTAGTAATAATAATAATAATCTTTTCTACTGGAGGCACAAGGCCTCAAATTTGGGGGTAGTATAAATTTAACATGGCTGAAAAACAAACTTTATACTATTCCTATATTGTTAAGTTGTCAACAGAAAGCAAGTTTTATACTGCATGCTTTTCAGCCATGTTGGCACAGAAAGCAAATTTCACATGGCTGAAAGGCATGCAGTATAAAACTTTCTTTGTGTTGACATCTTTTAAGATGGCTGAAAGGCAAGCAGTAAAATATCTGCTTTCTCTTTCTTGACCACTCATTTCGTTCTCGAAAATAATAGAATACAAAGAAAATAACATCACTGCTCTTACCACGACTGAAAGGAAGCAGTAAAAAAATTTGCGTTTCCTTTCCTATGTTTCTATTGGCTACTTAACAGCCAATGAAAGGCCAGCAGTGAAATATCAAAAAATCAATCATATATTACAGAAACGAATTATTTATTGTGGGAAAATAGTAAGGCATGCAGTGCATACATAAACCTTTTGTCCCTGGTATGTAAGTTTGTATGTATGTGTGTGTGTGTGTGAGAGAGAGAGAGAGAGAGAGAGAGGCATTCTAAGTGAAAGAATTACACAGAAGAGGAAAACTGAGGAGGATGTGGTAAGGAGTGGCATGGCACTGTGGTGAGGGTAGACCTGTCCAACCCATACCAGCTTCGAGAAACTAATGTATGATGATGACAATGGTGACGTGCACACCAAACTCACACTGCAAAGTTACATACGTACCAAAAGACCGTGCTGACATCTTGAGAGTTTGTTCCTGTTCGTGCAGGATCAATGCCACGGCTGCCTGGCAGAGGAGATTTGGTGAGAGTTTATCTGATGGGAACAACTGGGCGTAGTGTGCTGGGATGAAGTTGGTGTTCACATTGCCCTTTTTGAATTCTTCGTGTTTGCAAAGGTTCACAAGGAAATCTATGTTTGTGGAGAGACCAACAACCTGATGGAATTTCCAAGAAAAAAAAAAAAAGGAAGAGAACCATTTTTTTAAAATGATTTTTGTTTGACTTGGAATACAAAAAATAAAAAACAAAGAAACAAAAAACTAAAAATAGAACTTTAAAGTTTTTAAAAATCAATTAAAAAAGATAAGGGACATTCTTTCATATTCTGCCTAAGTATAGTTGAGTTAGCTTGGGTATAGATGTATATATCATCATCATTTAGCAGCTGCTTTCCATGCTGGCATGGGTTGGACAATTTGACTTGAGCTGGTAAGACGGACAGCTGCACCAAGCTCCAGTCTGGTTTGGCTTGGTTTTTATGACTGGATGCCCTTCCTAATGCCAACCACTCAGAGAGTGTAGTGGGTATCTTTTACCCGTTGCCAGCATGGGCCATGACTACGATTTTACTTGGCTTGATGTGTCTTCTCAGGCACAGCAGATCACCAAACCGAAAGTCTTCTTCGTTTGTCATAACCTCCGTGAGACCAACATCCAAAGATCATGTTTCACCAACTATCTGATGCCTTCTTTATTCGTTACGATCTTTTTGAACCCATTGTACACCAATACCTGGCAGGTGAGGTGCAGTATAAATGATTATGGTGCTTCATATGTGCATATGTGTCTCCTCAGGTGACTTGTGTATGTGTGTGAGTGTGTGTGTGTGTATATATATATATATATATATATATATATATATATATATATATATATATATATATATATATATATATATATATATATGCACACACTCACACATACACATACACACAAGCTGGCAGAAACGTTAGCACGCTGGGCGAAATGCTTAGCGGTATTTCGTCTGCCGCTACGTTCTGAGTTCAAATTCCGCCGAGGGCGACTTTGCCTTTCATCCTTTCGGGGTCGATTAAATAAGTACCAGTTACGCACTGGGGTCGATATAATCGACTTAATCCGTTTGTCCCCTCTGTGTGTAGCCCCTTGTGGGTAGTAAAGAAATGACACGCATACATACACACAAACATACTTCTGCACCTGCACACCTCTGCACAAACACACATACACACTCCTCTCTTTTGTGCATCAGCCAAATGTATATGTGTGTTGAATGAGCATCTGAACACCCCGTGTGTATATGTGAGAGGATTATAAAACACTCAATCTTTCATAGGATTAATATCTATCTGATGAGACTTACATGGTAGTCGACAAGGTTCGCTTGGATTTGCTTCAGGGCTGAGTCCCGGCTGTCGGACCATACAACCAGTTTGGCAATCATAGGGTCATAGTGAACAGAGACCTCATCACCTGGTCACGAAAATAATAAAAGGCTTTGATATAAATTAAAAAAGACTTTGAGAAGTGTTTAGTTTTAAGGACACACGTTAATTATGTGAAGAATTCATCAATTTATTCTAAATAAATCATAACTAAACGGAGAATTATGGAACAAAATAGAAATGGGTGCTGAAAAGTTCTTGGTTCTGAATAAAAGAAAATAAAGGAGGATCAGTTAATTATGCAGCAGCAGTAGTAGTAGTAGTAGTAGTAGTAGTAGAATCTCACCTTGTCTGACGCCAGTTTCAACTCTTGTATAGGTGCTGGTCTGTGGTGGAGACAGATAATCGAGAAAACCAGCTCCAGGCATGAAATTGTTGTTTGGGTCTTCAGCATAGATTCTAGCTTCAAATGCATGACCCTTTAAAACGAGGTCTTTCTGAGTCAATGGTAGTTGCTGCCCACTTGCAACCTGAGGAAGAAGACAGAGAAAGAGAGGGACATCATCATCGTCATTTTAATGTGTAGCGAGACATGATAGAACTATTTCATCGCTGTGGCGTAATTTAGCTGTGCTTGGGCAGACGCCAGCCAGGTAGGGTTGGCGGTGTATGAATACAAGTAACAACTTCTGTCTGACAGTGAAACATACTGATTTTGAAAACACTTGGTTAGTTGTGGCCTGGAAGTTGAACAAACAACAGTGTTTACTTCGAAGTACCACTGTTTGGATTTTCCTTTTCATCATGGAGAATTGTGCTTTAAACAGCATTAATGATTATCATCAGTATTCCAGTTTTTATAACCAACATGAAGGTTTGGTTGATTTGACAACACTCACAAGATCTGAAAAAATCTTATTCTGGTTATTATAACAAATTCAGAATCTTGACAAAGAAGAAAGCCTTAGCGGTTCTTTCAGTATAATTACAGAAATGTTATTTCTCTTTATAACCACTTTGAAGATAATGCTTCTTTAACAGTCCTAGCGTCCTTATTGTATTCCTGTTATACAACTTTAACAGCGCAGGAGTGGCTGTGTGGTAAGTAGCTTGCTTATCAACCACATGGTTCTGGGTTCAATCCCACTGTGTGGCACTTTGGGCAAGTGTCTTCTACTATAGCCTCAGGCCAACCAAAGCCTTGTGAGTGGATTTGGTAGACGGAAACTGAAAGAAGCCCGTCGTATATATGTACATGTATATATATATATATATGTGTTTGTGTGCCTGTGTTTGTCCCACCAACATTGCTTGACAACCGATGCTGGGGGGAAACTGAAAGAAGCCCATTGTATATATATATATGTAGGTAAATTTTGGGAAGCATACCTGCATGTGTTTCTCTAAGAAAAAAAAACCTTGGATTTTTTTGTGTGGAATCAAGCACCCCTGACCTCCTAATGTGCTGCAAACCCCTTATTTTTGTTTGGAAAAAAAAAAGCTGGGGGTGGGAAACTGGACCCCTCCTATTCCTGAATCATTGGAAATTTATATGTATATATATTTATGTGTGTGTGTCTGTGTTTGTCTCCCCCTACCATTGCTTGACAACTAATGTTGGTGTGTTTACGTCTCCATAACCTAGCAGTCCAGCAAAAGAAACTGATAGAATAAGTACTAGGCTTACAAAGAATAAGACTATATATATATACAGGCACAGGCGTGGCTGTGTGGTAAGAAGCTTGCTTCAGTCCACTACATGACACCTTGGGCTGTGTGGTAAGAAACTTGCTTCCTAACTACATGGTTCCAGGTTCAGTCACACTGCTGCACAGCAGTGGGACTGGATGATAGACTATGGTAATGACGATAATAGCATGATGGTCGTGATGATGATGGTAATAATAGTGTTGATGATGATGATGATGATGATGAGAAAGGGGAGGACGATGGTGATAATGAGAAACGCCAACTGACCTTTATCTGCCATTCAACGAGGTCAGTGTTGGTGATCATCTCGGTGATGGGGTGCTCCACCTGTAGTCGAGTGTTCATCTCCATGAAATAGAAGTTGAAGTTCTCATCCATTACAAACTCCACAGTGCCTAATGGAGGGAAGGAACAAAAACCACAAACAAAAGACATTGAATAATTAAAAAAAATAATAACACATAACAAGGCAAAATAAATACATAACGAATGAAGAGAAAAACAAAGAATAAATAAACAAGTACTTGACCACTGTTGGGTCAACAAGATTGACTTTCTAACTAAAAGATCAGAAAATCTAATTCTATCCCAGAACCATTCTGATTCCTTAGCCAAGGTACCACAATCCCAATGACTCAGTATATGTACCTATGTACCTGATAATGTATACAGTATGGCTAAGAAGCTTTGTTTCCTAACTACGTGGTTCTAGGTAGAGAACAGACAAGGTAGTGCCCCATAGGATGGCCTGCTTCTCCGTACTATGGAAGTGATTGGGTTCATCTTGTAGCCCCATCAGACCAAAGCAATTTCTGATCATTCCTGTTTCCATTCTCAGGTGACTGAAATGTCTTCCAGTGAATCCATGATGCTTCTAAGCCAGAAGGTGGGTCTTTAACAGGTGAGACTCCGATGACAATTGTAGGAGGGCCGTTCTCAAGCTTTTCTGGTTTCTTCCTGAGATAGTTAGGGGCTAGACAAGGTTGAGGAAGCTGCTTCTTGACTGCAGTCATTGGTCAGAAGACCGGCATCTATGGAAGAGATGGTATTCATCACTGGCAGCCTTTGTCATCTGAACTTTACTGGCCACTGTCCATCTGATATTAGCAGGGGCAATGCCAAAGAGGAGGTGCAGGTTCCTTGTGTTGGTGGGTTTCCTGCAACCAGTGATCAGTGGGCAGGTGTTGTTCAACACTGGGTCACGCTTCTAGGCAGGAGTTGATCTCTCCCAGACAGGACATGCATAATCTGCAGAGGAATAACACAAGACCAGGGCAACAGATCTTAATGTGTACATTGTGGTTCCCCATTTTACAGTTGATGAGTTTCCATAGGATATTGTTTTGGACCCCAGCTTTCAATTTAGTGTTTCTCTCAACACACACCTGGAACAGTATCCAGGTGTGTGAAGTGAGAAAGCATTTTTGTTTTCTAGGTGTGTAAATTACATACCTGCTCCGACATAATTAACAGCCTTGGCAGCCTTCACAGCAGCTTCTCCTAATGACTTTCTTACTTCATCAGACACACCTGGCTTTATTTATCA
Source organism: Octopus bimaculoides (assembly GCF_001194135.2). Lineage (NCBI taxonomy): Eukaryota > Metazoa > Mollusca > Cephalopoda > Octopoda > Octopodidae > Octopus > Octopus bimaculoides. The sequence continues at coordinate 6,726,222 of NC_068999.1, read as the reverse complement.
AAACAGAAAAACGAAATATAAAGGTAAAGGTGAAAAAAAATAATATTAAATTTAAAAAAAACATACAATTAAGGTTACTTACATATAAAAATCAAAAGGAATAACAAAATACTAATAAAAAATATAAAAGAAAATAATAATTAACACTTTGATGATAATTTTGAGTTCAGTCCCAGTGTGGTAGTTTGGACATGTGCCTTCTACTAAAGCCCCAAACCAACCAAAGCCTTGTGACTGGATTTGGTAGATGGAAACTGAAAGAAGCCCATCATACATACATGTGTGTGTGTGTGTGCACTGGTGCCATGTAAAAGGTACCCAGTACACTCAGTAATACTGTTGGTGTCAGGAAGGGCAACCAACCATAGAAATCATGCCTAACCAGACTGGAGTCTGGTGCAGCGCCCCCTAGCTTGCCAGCTCTGGTCACACTGTCTAACCCATGCCAGCATGGATTAGATGGTGCGATGATGATGATGATGAATGACCACAGCTAGAATATCTTTGGTCGTAGCTCTGATGAAGCAGAACTGACCTGGGGTGGGGTAGGGGATTAAATATCCAGGGCAACGTTCTCTGGGGTTAAAAATAATAGCAAAATATAAGAAAACAGATCTACAATACATACAGCTGGAGCTTCTTCAATAATTTTCTGGTGTCGTCGCTGGACACTGCAATCTCTTTCAAATAAATAAACATAGTTGCCATGTTTGTCGCCAAACACCTGGACTTCTACATGTCTGCAAGTGAATGAGATGGAAGACAGTCAGAGCGGTATTCAAGGTGGCCATATCCGGCCCAAAATATTCTACCTGTTTTATGTTCAAACCAGCTAGATCTGGCCTCTCATGTCTACCCTACAGTGTCATTTTAAAAATAAACAGGTGTAAGAGTGGCTGTGTGGTAAGTAGCTTGCTTATGAACCACATGGTTCCAGGTTCAGTCCCACTGCGTGGCACCTTGGGCAAGTGTCTTCTACTATAGCTTCGAGCCAACCAGCCTTGTGAGTGGATTTGGTAGACGGAAACTGAAAGAAGCCCGTCGTATATATGTATATGTGTGTGTATGTATTTGTGTGTCTGTGCTTGTCCCTCCCAACATCGCTTGACAACCGATGCTGGTGTGTTTACGTCCACGTAACTTAGAGGTTTGGCAAAAGAGACCGATAGAATAAGTACTAGGCTTACACAGAATAAGTCCTGGGGTTGATTTGCTCGACTAAAGGCGGTGCTCCAGCATGGCCACAGTCGAATGACTGAAGCAAGTAAAAGAGTCTCATCATTGAAATCGCAAAGCTACAAGATAATGCAGGATTAATTCAAAACAATCTGAATAAACAACAATTTGCACTTAACAAAGGAATCTGAATGCAAAAGGTTTACCAAAATAAAGTAGCAGAACTTGGCGTCTGCACAAGAACATCCAGAAAATAGCAAGACTAAGAATTGTACACATATCACAGAGAATAAACAAAAATAAGAACTGGGAATCAATTTGTTGAGCTAAACCTTTAAAGGTAGTGCTCCAGCATGGTTGCGGTCCAATGCCTAAGGCACATAAAGGATAAAAGAGAGAATGTAATGCTTCTACAATGCATTGGAAACCTATAATTGCTTCCAACATAGGCACAAAGCTAAAGAGTAAAAGACCTGCTTCAGTCATGAATGACCCTGGGATTGAACCTAGAAAGTTCCCCTCCAAGGCACAAGTCCGAGCAGTCACCCTCCCTTCTCTGTGCCACTGATGTTATCCAAGGGAAAAGCAAAGGGGCCGATACAGCTTGGCACCAGTGACACCGTGTCTCATTTCTACAGCTGAGTGAACTGGAGCAACGTGAAACAAGGTGTCTTGCTCAAGAACATAACACACAGCCTGATCTGGGAATTGAACTCACTACCTCATGATTGTGAGCCAGACACTCTAACCACTGAGCCATACACCTCACAAATTAGAAAATGTAGTCTAGGATAGTCATGTCTAGAACGTCTTTAATCAAAGGTTTGCTTGATTAGAACTGACTTGAGAAGTAGACATCAACAACATACTGAGGTTCCTGGAGACAGTGTTCATATAAAGGTTATGGATGTTCTAGAACAGGCCTGGCCAACTTGAATTACATTGCGGGCCACTTTAATGACAGACAGTCTTTTGAGGGCTGCTTGTATCCCGACAGAATTGAAAGCCTTTTGCTTTCTCATGCTATCATTACAATAATAAATGAATGATCGTTTATTCAACATGAAACATTATCGTTGCAAAAACAGCAATATCTTTCTTTTTTACTTTTCATTACAATCTTTAATTTCTGATAAAATTTTAAAAATGTCTGTTTCAATAGACCCATTTCAAGAAAGTATTGAGTGGGCCTCAGGTTGGCCGGCCCTGTTCTAGAATGTCGAAGACACACACCTTGGATTTATAATGAATTTCTCCATAAGCATGACATCATCAGCAAAAGACTTCATGGCTTCTCTTCGAGCAGATTCCAGCTGTTCTTCAAAATCTGCTGCACTTTCTGCTATTCTCATGCCCTGTTGATGAGTAAAAGATAACGACAGATCAAAGCAGAACTGCTTGAGTCTAAAGATAGAATGGATGTAGACATAGCCAAGAAATTGAATAAACAAATGTAATCAATCAAAATTCTCCATCACAGCTTGCCATTCAACAAAACTCATCTTACCTTAGGAAATTCTAACTTAACAAAGACCTTATTTACATTATTTACATTTGACGGATATTTGTCCTCATCTTGTTTGTTGTTAACATAACGTTTCAGCTGATATACCCTCCAGCCTTCATCAGGTGTCTTTGGGAAATTTCAAACCTGGGTTCTCATTCCTAAGGTATTTTTCGATGTTATTATTATTATCATTTGGCAGACGGAAACTGAAAATAGCCTGTTGTATATATATGTATACATATTTATATATGTGTGTATGTTTGTGTTTGTCTCCCCACCCCTGCCATCGCTTGACAACTGATGCTGGTGCATTTACCTCCCTGTAACTTAGCGGTTCAGCATAAGAGACCGATAGAATAAGTACTAGGCTTACAAAGAATAAACCCTGGGGTCAATTTGTTCAACTAAAGGTGGTGCTCCAGCATGACCACAGCCAAATGACTGAAACAAGTAAAAGAATATAAGTACACACACACACACAGAAGCTAACCTTGAGGAATATTACTTTGCTTGGGAACAGGTGAGAGTTGGCAACAGGAAGAGCATCCAGCCATAGGCAATCAGCCTCAACACAATCCAACCAACCCACGCATGCATGGAAATGTGGATGTCAAAATGACAATGATCACACACACACACACACACACATAGCAGACACATTTCTCCAGTTCCTTATTTTTTTATTGCCCACAAGGGGCTAAACATAGAGGGGACAAACAAGGACAGAGAAAGGGATTAAGTCGATTACATCGACCCCAGTGCGTAACTGGTACTGATTTAATTGACCCCGAAAGGATGAAAGGCAAAGTCGACCTCGGCGGAATTTGAACGCAGAACATAAAGAGAGAGACAAAATACTGCTAAGCATTTCGCCCGGTGTGCTAACGTTTCTGCCATCTCGCCGCCTTATCATTTGTCCAGAGTTTGTCTATTAGTTTCCCTCACAAGCTGCCAGTCAACCTGTCAGTCAATGTTAGTCGACAACAATCACACAGTGGAATTGAAATCCTAACCTCATTTTTACAAGGTGAAAATAACAAAAAAAAAAGAAAAAAATGAGAAAGAAGAAAAGAATGAAGAGGAAAAGGCTATAGTATAGCACTAGTTACCTTGCCACCACCCCCTCTCACAGCTTTTATCATGACAGGGAATCCAATTTTCTCTGCTTCTTCCTTCAGTTTGCTATTACTTTGTTCTTCTCCGTGATAACCTTCGATAATAGGAACCCCAGCGTTTGACATGATGTTCTTGGAAGTACTGGAATTAAATGTGAGAGAAAAGAAGATAATTGGTTGAAGTGATTTCATTCACTGACGAGATATCTAATTACGATAATAATCACTCAAACACTCTTAAACGTCATTAAACATTATTCTACTGGGTTCAGTCTTTTGACTGACGCCATCCCCAAGCATAACTACCTGCTTCAACACACAGTTTCACATAAAGAATCTTGCAAGACAAATTCATAAATGTAAGTATTGACATTATATTCTAAATACACACCTGATTACAAAATACTACATAAATTCTAAACAGCACAACCCCAAATGTAGTCAATAGAAATTCTCCATAACACCTTGCTATCACAGCCTTGCTATACAACGCAATTAGCGTTCAACAGAACACATCTTACCATAGAAAATTTTAACTACTTAACAGAGACCTATGCAAAACCAAGAGAAACTCTTATGTACCACAATCTGGTGATGGCTTAGCTGGCCAAAACTTCGAAGTCACTGTCAATACTACTCTCATTAAAGACGTGTGTGTGTGTGTGTGTGTGTGTGTGTGTGTGTGTATTGTCATTACCTTTTAATACCCATATCTCTGATAGCAGATGCTGGTGGACCAATGAATGTAACTCCTTCACTTTCACATTGCTCAGCAAATTCAGCATTTTCAGACAGGAACCCATAGCCAGGGTGTATGGCCTAGAAGAAAATGAAGACAATGGGATGAAGTGCTAAATGGATATTTCAAATCCAAGAGGTGTACGAGAGTGATGGATTTAGAATAGAAGATTCTGCCAGTCTTGGTTGACTATAAATCTGCATCTGTATTTACCTGCTGGGACAAGGGCTTTTTTTTTCGTTAAGGGAGATGTGGTGATTTGTTGTACTTGATAAGATGAATCAAGCTAAGTGAAATTGGCTCGAATTAGTGAAGGCTTAGCAAAAAAGAAATCTGTAGAAGGGTGGAGATAGTGGTGCAGAGAACATACCTTGGCACCGGAGAGCTTTGCAATGTTCAAGATCTTCTCATGCTGGAGGTAGCTAAGCTGGGAAGCTGCTGGTCCAATGTGGTGAGCTTCATCTGCCTGGAATCAAATGCAACAATGTAAAAAGAAAAACAATTTAAAAGAGTTCAAAGCATGGAAAGAGCATCATCATTATATGTCCACTAGCTGGCAACCTGACATAAAAAATAATGTAGTATTTTATATATAAAGTAGTCTCCCTGTAAAGTTCTGAGGAGGAAGTAATGACTTTCTGGAAATTTCTGGGGAGAGATTAGATAGAAAGCTCCAGGGATGGTGACGAGATTACCTGGAAAAATCTGAGGGTGGGAAGAGATTACCTGGAAAATTTGAGGATGGGGATGAGATTACCCGGAAAATCCAAGGATAGGGACGAGATTACCTGGAAAATCCGAGGATGGGTGGAGGCTTCGTGGAAGGTTCAGAAGAATAACCTTCTGGAAAGTTCCAAGGAGGAAGAAGCAGCTGTTATACAATGACAATGGAGGTAAAAAGAACAAATAGGAAATACACTTACCATGGCTGCATGCATGGAATTGCGGTCTGCCTCGCTGAACACAGCAACAGAACGAATCCCCATTTTGCGTGCAGTCCGGATCACGCGGCATGCTATCTCACCTCTGTTGGCTACAAGTATTTTATCGATGAGGCGAGACACTATGTGGAGATAAAGAGATAGAGGTAAAAAGAGAGTAAGTAAAATAAACATAATTATATAAACAAATATAAAATACAGTCAGAAACAAATGTTAGTTGATTAGTAGGTGCAGGTGTGGCTGAGTGCTGTATGGGGAATCTGTACACCTCACTGATTGGCTAAGTGGACTATAGTAGTTAGTATAAATGAGCATTACACAGAACTATCTGGGAAGAGTGTCATAGGAGCAGTCATGGTGTAGAGGTCCTAGGAATTACTGAATAGAGATATCGTGGAGTGCTTGTTGAGGATACACAGTTGGAGAGTAATAAGAGAACATCAGGAACATTTGATATTATAACAGTTCAGGCGCAGGAGTGGCTGTGTGGTAAGTAGCTTGCTTACCAACCACATGGTTCCGGGTTCATTCCCACTGCGTGGCACCTTGGGCAAGTGGTTAGAGTGTTGGGCTCACAATCGTAAGGTTGTGAGTTCAATTCCCAGACCAGCCTGTGTGTTGTGTTCTTGAGCAAGACACTTTATTTCATGTTGCTCCAGTTCACTCAGCTGTAGAAATGAGTTGCGACGTCACCGGTGCCAAGCTGTATCGGCCCCTTTGCCTTTCCCTTGGGTAATATTGATGGTGTGAAGAGGGGAGTCTGGTATGTATGGGCAACTGCTGGTTTTCCATAAACAACTTTGCCTGGACTTGTGCCTTGGGGGTGGACTTTCTAGGTGCAATTCCGTGGTCATTCATGACCAAAGGGGGTCTTTATCCTAGGAGCAGGTGAAGGTTGGCGAAAAGAAAGGCCATCCAACTATAGAAAATCCGCTACGAGCTTGCACTCTGCTGGCAGAGACCTCAGGATCGTTGAAAGGGCATAAAGCCATCACATTGCAACAGAATTAGTGAGAGAGAGGGAGGTAGAGAGACGAGGAGAGAGAGGAGGAGGAGAGAGAGAAGGAGAAAGGGCGGGAGAGGCAGAGATTAAGAGAGAAAATGTTTATGAATTATACACTCACCCGTCATTTCTGTTGGAAGTCAGGAATTCCAGAAACCCTACAAAATACAATATATAATGTGTGTATATATATATATATATATATATATATAATTATGTGTATGTGTATAT
>NC_068999.1:6714052-6719297 GCF_001194135.2 Octopus bimaculoides | reverse complement strand
ATATAATTAAATGTGTATATATATATAAATATATGTGTATACACACGCATACGTCTTATTCTTATGGCGGCCTGTATGACGTACACACGATCACACATGTTAACATATCAATAAATCTTCTCTTAAACATTCCACCCGGTTGTGTCTCTTATTTCCCTCTGGTACACATATGCATTGTTGTATCTATATTTATTGTATCGACCGTATGATGTACTAAGGAGCCATTCTTGTCACCTCTCTTCACACAGACGTCACAAATCGGCGACCAGTTCCAACTCCTTGAAACTACAAAAATAATTATAACCGGTATCATAAACATTCCATTCCATTATATGTGTTTCTGATTCTGAATAGTGGACAACTGACGGGCTTCTTTCAGTTTCCATCACCAAATCCACACAGAACTTTTGGTCGGCTTGTGATTTAGTAGAAGACATTTGCCCAAGATACCACGCTGTTATCTCTTTCGGACCACCACGTTCAACGTTATCGCACAATTACGTGTTTTAATGATGGTTTGCAAAAGACTTCACATCCTACTTACAATGCCACCATTTTTTTGGAGAACGATGAAATAAATCTTTGGTGAGCATCACTGTGTTCTGTTAAGATATTCAGAAACACAGGTGTGATATGAAGGAAATTTGGCTGCTATATCTAGCAGTATAAAGACTACATACAGGCAAACATTTTGGCTTAAGTATATATATATTTATAGGGATATGTGTAGATATGGATAAAAGAACGTTTGAACAACACGATAAAAAAAGACAGACCACGTTGCTAGTTTAGTTTCACAACACAAGTAATGTTTTTACTTTGGAACGTTTCTTTTTTCACCAAAACAATTCGCTTTTTAGACTTTTGCTCCAGTCTTTTTTTTAAACACGAAAAACGAACCAGCCCCATATGGTGTAAACTTGGATTAGCGCCACATAATGAAGTGATTAATATATATATATATATTAATCTATGATAACAGTAACAAGGTTATAGGAACGACATAAACAAAAGAAGAACAACAAAAAAATGTGATTTGTGGGTTTGCCTGTTTTACATAAAAGCAAGGTGACCGGTAATACTATTAACAGGGCAAAGTGTAAAAGAACAATTCTAAAACATGAATACCAGCAATAAATATATTATAATAATGACAACAACGGTAGTTTCCATGAGAGATTCAATCAAAAAAGAAAGACCTCATTCCGTGGAGGTCAAAATTGAGTTGCAAAGTAAAAATTCTACCTGATATTTTGATGGAAACTTCTTATAACACGACCTCAAGATGCGTTATTTACAAAATACCAATTAAGACTGAAGAGTAATCTCCCGTATCCAACCAACGGCTCCTCCTCGTTATTCTTTCATTCGGTGATTCGGTTAATCTTTTCTTAGTGCAGCGATTCGATTATTCTTTCATTCGTTTGGTTTGTCTCTGACTTGGCTTTTCTTTCATGATTTGCTTTTTTGTCTAATGTGGCTGCCACACAAATGTTCTTCATAATTTGCACAGAAAAGATTCCACCCGATCTCTTAATCGGCAACAGATAACAACCAAATGTTCTCCAATTCATATCCTGCCGTCTTATATAAGATCAGAACAATTTACCGTATTTGTTATGCCATATAAAATGAATATATATATATGTATATATTACGGAGATGTACTTGCATAGCAAATGACCTGATCTGAGATCGTGTGCTGGATCGAAAACAATTGCAGCGTGGAAGGTGTTTATAACCCATTTAAAATAACACACAAAAACCATTAGATTCACTTCAACATTTAAATTTAATTTGTCAAAATATTTTCGTCGCTTTGAGACCGCGACCTGTTCACTGACAAAATTCTGTGCTGCATCTCTGTGTGTGTATATATATATATACATATATATATACATACTGTTGTGTCTGGGGAGAGTCATTTTCTTTTTGTGCCTTATAATTTAACACACTCACCAGTAAAATTTCCACTTATTCCTTATTTTTAATTTCTTAAAATTTTCGTTGCGTCTTGCAACCTTTTCAATAGTCTTTCAAGAGTCAAGACTATTGAAAAGGTTGCGAGACGCAACGAAAATTATAAGGCACAAAAATTCAACGCATTACATTCTATTTTTTGGTCAGGTTGAATGGCATTATCTATATATGGCCACCACGACGTTATCCTCCAACCAAAAGATTTGGCTCAAATACTTGCAAAAGAATGGATTCCATTGATTGCACAGAAGGTTCCTGCCACCGGCAGTAAACCCCAAGCGACGGATTAAATCTATTACTGAAGTTAGCGGGATTTGAAATCGCAACTGATTTTCTTATTGCTCCGCCAATCTAACCGACCTGGATTGGCAGATTTTTTAAAAATCGAATTCATATGCAAAGTAGACTTCAGTCTGAACAAAGACATCGAGACAGTCCATTCAACACTTTAACGACCGTCCTAATTCATCGAAGGTGAAATTAAAAATTCTAAAAAGGTGGTGAGAGGGGGATGGTACTCGATATGCCCATCTGGAAATTTTATTTTGCATTTTCTGATCATAAAACGAAAGAAAACCAGAAGTAAGCCTTGTGCATGAATTTTAACGATTCTAGCTCTGTATGATTTAGTTTCGATTTTTGCCGGTTATTGATTGACGGAAGTTAACGAATGATGACACAATCAGAGCGGTCTCTTCCTCTTCCGTCTGCCTTGTTCTATATGCTCACATTTAGGGAAAGCGCGTGCGCGCAAGTTTATGCGAGAGAGGGAGAGATTGAGAGTGAGAAAGAGAAGGGAAAGGAAGAAAAGACAGCATGCACATGATTAGAGAAAAGGTGAGTGAGATAAGAGAGAAAAAGAGAGCGGGAGAGCCAAGAATAGACAAAAAGAAGAGAAAGACTAAAGAGAGAGAGAGAGAGGGGAGATAAGAGTGGGAGAAAGAGAAAACGTAGAGAATGAGTCTGTCTAAAGAGAGAGGAAATGAATTAAAAAAAAATTAAATAATGGGAACAATTTTGATTAGCGGAAGAAATTAGAAATTAAGCATGAATGAAGAGAATGACAGAGAAAATCTGAGCTTGAATAAAGAGAGACAGAGAATGACGGAGACTAAACTGAGAGAGAGAGATGAAGAAAGAAAAAAAATGATCTTGATTAGACAAAGAAATTAAACTCGAATAAAGAGAAAGACAGAAAAACCGAGAGTAAACAAAGACAGAAACTGAGTGTGAATAAAGAGAGAGAGAGAGAGAGAGTATAAGTAAAGAAACAGAGGGAGAGAAATATGAACAAAGGGGGAAATGATGTTGATAAGATAGATAGATAGATAGAAAAGATAGATAGATAAATAGATAGATAGATAGATTGATAAATAGATAGATAAATAGATAGATAGATAGATTGATAAATAGATAGATAAAGAGATAGAAAAGATAAATAGATAGATTGATAAATAGATAGATAAAGAGATAGATAGATAGATAGGAGAAAGAGGAAGATAGATAAATAGATAGATAGATTGATAAATAGATAGATAAATAGGAGATAGATAGATAGATAGATAGATAGGAGAAAGAGGAAGATAGATAAATAGATAGATAGATAGATAAATAGAAAGAAAGAAAGAAAGAATATTGTGTAAGCGTTGAAAAGAGATGTTACAGGAGAGTTCCACTAATTAATAAAAGCATGACCAGGAGAGTTCATCAGTCAACTTCCGGTTACCGGTTTTTTTCATAAAACCTGATTTTTTTTTGTGGGTTGGGGTTGGTGTCTGACGGTTTTTTTCAGTCTCTTGTCCACCTCTCGCCTAAAGAAACACGTTTTAACTGTAGTCCTTTAGATATCGTACCATAATCAGAAGGCACTACTGGCAGAAAAGAAAAGAAGCTATTTATTTTTTTCATTTTTTTTTACCCCCAAAAGAAAGAAGAAAGCCAAAAGAGAAAAATATATTTATTGGAAGAAGAAAGATAACAGAAAAAATTAACATCAAGCAAGGAAGGCCAGAACAGGAACCTCTATTGAAAAGTGGCGAGGTGTATATTTTAGAGACAAGACTGTTACAAATCACATAATTAATTAACAGTATTATCACAAGCCGAACACACCAAAGTAACAACTATTAGCATTAATTTGTTATTCCCATTATTACTATCACTCTAGTATTTACCATCATCAGCTTCAACAACAACAATAATAACATGAATAGCAGTCCATATGCACACATACATGTATGCATACACATCATATACGCATACGCATATACACGCACGTGCAAACTGATTGATACAAAGGTAATAATTATGTGAGCCAATTAAACTGAGCTTCATTGGACATTGACAACATTCAAAGCAGGGATATTATATATATATATATGTATATATATAGTGAACAAAAATAATGTTATTAATATCTTTAATAATAATATAACATTCGTAAAAAAAATAATACCAATAATAATATTTCTTTCTTTATTTTTTATTTGTTTTAATAATTTTCACTCTTTTTATATATATATGTATATATCTATATATATATTTTTCAAGAGACAAACCTACCATCATCTTTAATCATCATTACCAACATCATTAAAAAAAAAATTACTAATGAACCGTTCATCACATCGTCATTATCTTCATTATTCCTAAATAATAACTACAACATCAACATCAATAATGGATTATGATTTCAAGATGAAAACTGCTGCTGAGCGTGCGAAGGTTGAAGAATTGTTTGACTATGAAGGTTGTAAAGTTGGAAGAGGAACATACGGACATGTTTATAAAGCCAAACGGAAAAACAGGTGAGTCTCGCTCCCTCCTTCTCTCTCTCTTTGTGCCTGTCTTTATACATCTAGTAAATAAATACGTTTCACCAATTATACATACATGCACAGATACACACACACAGACATGTATGTTCTCACAGCACACACACACACACATGTATAAATATACACACACACATGTATGTATAACAAGTTCTATCATTGGTTTATATGTCTTGAAGTCGCTAATCCAGGCACATTTTTTTCTCTCTGTCCACTTTCTTTCCTTTTTTTCGAAGAACAGAGGCTCAAAATATCACTTTTTCCCATTTTTACCTACCATCAAACTAATGTCTCTTTCATCTGTACATTTGAACAATATATATATATATATATATATATATGCTAAGTATCAGAGCGAATAAAAAAGATTCAATCCATAATTTTTAGTCCGACTACATATATATATATATATATATATATATATATATATA
>NC_068999.1:6712745-6713297 GCF_001194135.2 Octopus bimaculoides | reverse complement strand
TGACAAAGCAAGGATATCCGACATTTCTATAAAAAAACACTCGGAACGATCACAACTGGAATGGCTTTGGTTATAAATTCTGTTCGATCAGATAGTCGACATTGAACCAAAAGAAGACTGCAGTCTCTTTAGACCGTTTCTAGACAAGAATTTGTGTAATGGAATCAAGATTGTGTGTGCAAGTGTTATACATAATGGCCATAAGCTGGCGGAGTTGTTAGCACACCGTACAAAATGTTTAGCAACATTTCGTCCGTCTTTACGTTCTGAGTTCAAATTCTGCTGGGGTCGACTTTGCTATCATCATTTCGGGTCGATAAAAATTACCAGTTAAACACTGGGGTCGATTTAATTGGCTGGCCTTGTGCCAAAATTTGAAAACATTATTACCTCCGCCTCAGGGAAGGTGGAGGTATTGTTTTCAGTCTTGTTTGTTTGTTTGTTTGTCCATGGACAAGTTATCTCAAGAACCGCTGGATGGATTCGGATGAAACTTTCAAGAATGTTTGGTCTCGTGACTGGTACGAACTGATTAGATTTTGGGATCGATCC
>NC_068999.1:6706113-6711740 GCF_001194135.2 Octopus bimaculoides | reverse complement strand
AACCTATTGAGTCAAGTAAAATCAAAATCACAATCAAAAATGGAAATTGTAGTTGTGGCCGCCTGACTGGCTCTTGTACTGGTGGCATGCAATAAACACCATTCATGCATGGGTCGTTGCCTGTGTGTCACCTGACTGGCTCCCCCCATGCCGGTAGCACGTAAAAAGCACCATCCGAACGTAGTCGATGCCAGTGTCACCTGACTGGCTCCCGTGCCAGTAGTACATAAAAAGCACCCACTACACTCTGAGTGGTTGGCATTAGGAAGGGCATCCAGCTGTAGAAACATTGGCAGATCAGATTGGAGCCTGGTGTGGCCTCCTGGCTTGCTAGTCCCCGGTTAAACCATCCAACCCATGCCAGCATGGAAAATGGACATTAAACGATAAACTAAGAGGATAAACTATATTACTGATTTTTAAAGTATAAAAAGTAGGCGATTGCATTGCCATAAAAATAGGTAATTTTTGTTGCCTCAAAAATCACAGCAACAAATTTTGCTGGTGTCAATCAACTCCTTGGAATAAATGAATTTATTCAATTTCATCTATTGAGTACTTTCATTTGCATATCCAAACACGCATCACTCACACATATTGTGGGGGTTAATTATGTGGATTAATAGGTTGACTTGGGTTTATTTGCATTAGTAAAAGTTACACAGATGTGAAGAACATATCTGATCATTAGAATACTCTAACACTGAGTGGTGAGATGGTTACAGATTTTAGATAAGATTGTCATGCATTGGTAAGTGAAAAACCATTCATATGACTAATTTGGGTACTTTAAAAACTGTTAGGTTTTACAACAGTTAGTAGGTGACTGTTGGAGCTTACTCCGGCATAGTAAATAGTTGTCTCTGTTTATTTCAATAGAAACTGCAGTGAAATTTAGTTTCAGTAATTTAAGGAATTATAATAAATAATGATTTAAAATTAGCTAACAGAGAGCTCTCTTGGTGGCAGCAGTATGATAGTTGCTTTTTTTTTTTTTGTTAAGCAGTTGGTTGATGCATAATATACAATTTCTCAAATATAAAAACAGCAGTTTGTGTCTGCATTTGTCTTGACCACACAATTATGCCTACATTTTATTTAAAATTGTTACTGCAAATGTAAAGGACAAGTTCATCTTTTGATTTTTTTCTGTTTCTTTGAGCTTGCAGCTACAGTTTAATACATAAAATATATTATGCATATATGTATATACATGTGCACACGCACACACACACACATGACTTTAAAAGAGACTTCATTTTCAGATTTGTTTTTGTCTAGTAAGTGACATTATCTGAACCCATGTGTTGGAACTGAAGTGAATGTCTTGTAAAAAAGTCATTTTAGCCAGTTTCCATATATGGTTTGAAAGAGATGTTTTATTGATATGCATATCCTTGTACACACATGCACACATCTTTTAAAATGTATTTTATGTACTTGCACGTAATCTCGAGAATGTGCTGCTATTCTGAATGTCACAGTTTAAGAAGTCATGAAGGTTGTGTAACCTTTCTGAGCATTGTAAAAATGTGTGTGCATGTGGTGCAAGTAAGTGCACGTGTGTGTGTGTGTGTGTGTGAATGACCTATCTGTGTTTGTATGACAGGAAATGTCTGTTTTTGAATATCTTTTTATAATTATGTGCTGTATTTACTTGTCTATAAGTTGCACTATTTTACACTTGATTTTAATTGCAAAAAAAAAAAATACCTAGGAAAACTGGGGGTGTCACTTATAAACAGGGCAAAGCTAAAATTACGAAGGGGAAAGCATTTTGTCCCAAGATTTAACACTGAATTAAAAGGGTGCAACTTGTAAATGAGTAAATAAAATAAATTCTTCTTTTGTGACTTGTTTTTTATGAACGTTTCACATATATGTATATATACATATATGTATACTTGCATATGTCTATATATACATACATATGTATGTATATCCATATATTTATCTAAAAATCTAATTTATTAACTTTATCCTTCCTATTTATTTCAATTTCCCATCAAATTTTTCTTTGAAGTCTCCACTATTCTGAGGGAAATCATTTTCTCTCCCGTCATTGCAGCGCTGATGGCCGGGAATATGCTCTGAAACAAATTGAGGGCACTGGTATCTCGATGTCTGCTTGTCGGGAAATCGCTGTAAGTAAAAGACAACGCTACATTATAACGAATCGCATCTTCCATGTTTGTTCTCGTTTCTTTGTCTATCACCTTGTTTTATTTTGATCTCCGATCTCCCTTCATCTGTATGTCTGCTCTATATGACATATTTCCTTGTACCCCTTGTTTTGCTTATCCATATTGTAACTTTTTCTTTGTTTTTACGTGTTTAATTACAATTGTTTCTGCAAACACCACATTTTTTTTTATGTCATTGTTATCTGTATATTTTTTTTTTTTTTTTTTTTTTTTTTTTTTTTTTTTTGCTGTTCATATTTGAACTGTTTTCTAAACCATTTTAAAAATATGTATACGATTTATCTATTTCTGGTATTAGCTTTGAATGTGGATAAAAAAAATCGGACCCATCGTATTGCAGCTTTTGCTACGTATAGTTGTTTTTTTTTTTTTTGTTTGTTGGTTTGTTTGTTTGTTATTTAACTCAATGCTTTATATGACTGTGATACTGTGAAATTTCAGAACCCAACTAAAGAGACGCTGTTACAGCTCATGTTTTTCCGTATTGTATTTTGTAGTTATTGCGAGAACTCCGACATAAAAATGTGATTAGTCTTCAGAAAGTATTTCTCTCACATACAGATAGGAAAGTTTGGTTATTATTTGATTATGCTGAGCATGACCTATGGGTAAGTTGGTTATTTCTGTCTAATATTCCTATTGCACCTTTATAATTCTCTCTTGTCAATGGTTAGAGCAACAGACTCGCGGTCATAGGATCGTGGTTTCGATTCCCAGACCGGGCGTTGTGAGTGTTTGTTGAGCGAAAACACCTAAAAGCTCCACGAGGCTCTGGCAGGGGATGGTGGCAAACCCTGCTGTACTCTTTCACCACAACCTTTTCTCACTCTTACTTCCTGTTTCTGTTGTGCCTGTAATTCAAAGGGTCAGCCTTGTTACACTGTGTTACGCTGAATATCCCCGAGAACTACGTTAAGGGTACATGTGTCTGTGGAGTGCTCAGCCACTTGCACATTAATTTCACTAGCAGGCTGTTCCGTTGATCGGATCAACTGGAACCCTCAACGTCGTAAACAACGGAGTGCCAACAATATATAAATTTAGCTATCTGTCTCTATCTGCATTTTTCACTTTCTCTCTGTTCTCCTTATTACAGTCCGCTTTAACCCTTTATTTGTTATACTGTAATGTCCCAATATATGAGCTAATTTGTTCCTGGAGACTGCTCGTAAAGTGAAAACTCTGACAGCAGAGCAATGTTATAAACTGTAATTTGTTCCCAGGAAAATATTTTACGCATAAAATTTATAACACTCGTCAATAAATGGCAATAAAACAACAGTGGAATGTGAAGAATATTTTATGGAAAGTAAAAAGAATGTCAAAGATCATTTATAATTTTAAACGAATGAAGTAAATTTGAAAAAGTATCTTATGAAATCAAACTTCAGATGCGTAAATGAAACAATTTGTTTCTGTCTTCAAGTTGTAAAAACCACACCTCCCCCTACCACTATAACCCATGTAATTAACTTGTGTCTCTCTGTTTTGTCTTGCTGTGTGTTTCAGCATATAATCAAGTTCCACAGGTCTGCCAAAGCCAACAAGAAACAAATTAGCTTCCCAAAGAATATGGTCAAGTCACTGCTGTTCCAAATATTGGACGGTATTCATTATTTGCACTCCAATTGGGTTCTCCACAGGGATTTAGTAAGTATATTATTATTATTATTATTATTATTATTGATTTGTTAGTAATTAAAAAAAAAGAAAAAAGTCAGGTTGGTGGAATCATTAGTTCTTTGGACAAAATGCTCTGCAGCATTTCTTCCGGCGCTTGTACACTCCGAGTTCAAATCCTGATGAGGTCAACTTTGCCTTTCACCCTTTCGGAGTTCCGTAGAATAAGTATTAGTCAAGTACTGAAATATTGGCGACCCACTTCCCTATATAACTGCTGGCCTGGTGCTGAAATTTGAAATTATTATTATTAAAGCTGCCAAAAGCAATGAGTTAGCAGAATCTTTAGCACGCCAGCAAAATGCTTAGTGGTATTTCATCCTTCTGTATGTTCTGAGTTCAAATTCCACCAAGGTTGACTTTATTTTTTTGTCCTTTCGAGGTTCCATAAAATAAATACCTGTCAGGCACAGGTGTCGATGTTATCCAATTACTACCTCCCCATCCGGCTCACAATCATGAGGCAGTGAGTTCGATCCCCGAACCAAACTGTCTTGTGTTCTTGAGCAATACACTTTATTTCACATTGCTCTTGTTCACTCATCTGTAGAATTGAGTTGCGACGTCACTTGTGCCAAGTTGTGTTGGCCCTTTTGCCTTTCCCTTGGATAACACTGGTGGTGTGGAGAGGAGAGGCCAGTATGCATGGGCGACTGCTGGTCTTCTATAAACAACCTTGCCTGGACTTGTGCCTTGGAGGGGAACTTTCTAGGTACAATCCCATGGTCATTTATGACCGAAGATGGTCTTTACCCTTTACTACCTCCACCACCATTTTATAGCTGCCATCTGTTTAAAGCAATATTACTACTACGATTGCTACTACTACTACTCATTTCTGAACATTACCTCTCGTTTATTAAGACCATACTGCCACCACTATAACTGATGTAACCATTTATCTTATTCAGAAACCTGCCAATATACTTGTAATGGGTGAAGGCCCAGAAAGAGGAAGAGTTAAGATTGGTAAGTCTTTTCGTCTTTGAAATTGTTAGATTTTTCATATTTTTAATCTAGATTTAAAAAATGCTCATAATAATAGATTAAAAAAATGAAAAAAAAAAATCAACAAAACATTCTGTGTCCATACAAAGCTGGTTGGTGGTCTTTTTGGGGATGGCTGACCCATATTGTACCCATGTTGAGATGTTCATATATGAGTGCATCACTAATTCTTATTTAGGGCTTTAGCAATCATCATCAATGTTTAACATTTGCTTTTCCATATTTGCACAGGTTGAACAGGATCTGTCGAGGCAGATATTTACTGACCAAGTGCCCTTCCTTTTGCTAATCCTCATGTTTCCAAGCAAAGTAATGTTTCCCATGGCTGAAACAAACAAACCTTGCTTGTATGACAATGTTCATTTACAACCATTATGTGATGTCCAGACAAGGGCACACACAAATGCACACGACAGGTTTCTTTCAGTTTTCATCTACCAAAATCCACTCATAAGGCTTTGGTTGGCCCGAGGCTAAAGTAGAAGACACTTGCCCAAGGTGCCACACAGTGGGAATGAACCAGAGACCATGCGGTTGGTAAGCAAGCTACTTACCACACAGCCACTCCTGTGGTTTACAAAATTAAAAGAACACACCTATTAAATAAACCCCCCCCCCCACGTTACTTCCCCCCAACAATAGCTATTGCAGGTATAATCCGTCATCTTCACAAAAACTGGTCTTTTCTGAGAATATGTAAGATTAAATTACGTTCACTTTTTTATTCATTTACTT
>NC_068999.1:6688736-6706048 GCF_001194135.2 Octopus bimaculoides | reverse complement strand
TAAAACCTCTAGCAGATCTAGATCCTGTGGTTGTGACTTTTTGGTACAGAGCACCAGAATTATTATTAGGAGCGAGACATTACACAAAAGCAATTGGTAGGTTGAGTCCAGTTCTCTTTCTTCTGTTAATTTGTTCATTCGTTTGTTTTTACATTTGTCTTTCTATGCTGGCATAAGTTAGGAGGATCTTGCTGAGGTAGATTTTTTTACAGCTGGATGCAGTCTGTTGCTAGCTGTTGCCTGTTTTCTAAGATATTTTCACCATTTTATGTATATATATATATATATATATATATATAAGAGAGAGATGAGAGGAAGTTTTAAGAAATGTTAGTTAAGGTGGTAACAGGAAAGGTAGGAAAAATTGAATCCAAATGAAACACTAAAACAGCCAAAGATGTATCCTACTCGACATGCATACACTGTTGAGAGGTATGATGCTGTGGTCTTCATCCAAGAGATATTCTCTTGACAGAGATCATACCATTATGCCTCTCAACAATGTAAACTTCATAGATGGTTATCTTAATTTAATTCTGTTTCAATTGTGTACATCGAGTTTATGTTCAACACGGTAGAAAGCAACCACTACACTATTGGAGTGGTTGGCATTAAGAAGGGCATCCAGCTGTGGAAACCAAATCAGATTGGAACCTGGTGTAGGTCTCCACCTTACCAGTTTTCAGTCAAATCGTCCAACCCATGCCAGCATAGAAAACCTGCATTATCAGTGAATGTGTTTGTTGGTTTTTCCCTAATTATTGAGGGGGACAGATTTTATCTTGGTATGCAACTAGCGAGCATGAATAAATCCCCCAAAATTGCTGCCCTTGTGGCAAAATTTGAAACCATTGTTATTATTATTGTTTTCTTTTTTCCAGATATTTGGGCTATTGGGTGTATTTTTGCTGAACTGTTAACATCGGAACCAATATTTCACTGCCGCCAGGAGGATATCAAAACTAGTAACCCTTACCATCAAGATCAGCTGGATAGGATTTTTAATGTCATGGGTTTTCCTCAGGGTAAGCCTTTGCCCTTTTTTTTGGATTTTTTTTATCCAGCATTTTTGTTTTTGTTTTTTATTTCCCCATTTTAAATAGCCATGGTTATGGGGTCCAGGGGCTTGCTTTGCAACTACATGGCATCGAGTTCAATCCCACTGTGTGGCACTTTTATGGCTTTGGGCCGACCAGTGCTTTGTGATTTGAATCTGGTTGATGGAAGGTGTGGAAGCCTGTCGTTTAATTGGTTCAGTCATTTGACTGGAGCATCGCCTTTAGTTGAACAAATCGATCCCCAGGACTTATTCTTTGTAAACCTAGTATTTATTCTATCAGTCTCTTTTGCCAAATTGCTAAGAGGACATAAACACACCAACATCGGTTCTCAAGCGATGGTGGGAGGGATGAACACAGACACACAAATATATACATGTATGTATACACACACACACACACACACACTTCTTTCAGTTTCCGTCTACCAAATCTACTCACAAGGCTTTGGTCGGCCCTAGGTGTCACGCAGTGGGATTGTACCCAGAACCATGTGGTTGGGAAGCAAGCCTCTTACCACACAACCACATACATACATATATACATGTGAGCTTTTTTCAGTTTCTATCTACCAAATCTGCTCACAAGGCTTTGGTTGGTCTGAGGCTATAATAGAAGACCCAAGGTGCCACGCAGTTGAACTGAACCTGGAACCCTGTGGTTGGAAAGCAAGCTTCTTACCCACAACCTCCTATATCATTATCATTTTTGATAATTATTGAGGATTACTATTTTTAGAAAAGAAAGGATTATTATTATTGTTATCAAGGCGATGATGAGCTGGCGACGAAATACTTAGCTTAGTGGTATTTTGCCTGTCACTACATTCTCAGTTCAAATTCTGTCGAGGTCGACTTTGCCTTTCATCCTTTCAGGGACGATAAAATAAGTACCAGTTGAACACTGGGGTTGATGTAATCGCCTCATCCCCTCCCCCGAAATTGCTACCCTTGTGGCAAAATTTGAAATCATTATCATTATCATCATTAAGGATTACTATTTTTATAACAGAAAGGATTATTATTATTATTATTATTATTATTATTATGGTAAATGGGCAGAATCCTTAGATGTCAGACAAAAGGTCTTGCAGTGTTTCTTTCCACACCTTTTGTTCTGAATTCAGATTTTACTGAGATTAATTCTATTATTTTATCAATCCCAGTGGGATGAAAGGTAAAGTCAACTGCTGGGGTCCTCACCTTACAATTACTCTCCTTGTTCCCAAATTAGAAACAGCTTTAATTTATATATTTGTTTTTTTTTTTATCAGAAAAAGATTGGGAGGATATAAAGAAAATGCCTGAGCATCCAACATTAATGAAAGATTTCAAGAGATCAAAGTAAGTCGGTTGGTTGTCACTTATTGATTGCATGGTTTCTGTGGAATTAAATGTGTTTGTGTTAAGTAATTACCAAGTGGTCAGTTTCTGGGAAATAAGTTGATTACTATCTTAAAGTGTGTTGGTACATAGCAATCATTAAGAGATGAGTTTTGGGCAAATAATATTTATTACTATATTTCAATGTGTTTTGTACTTGACAATCAGCAAGGGTCAGTTTTTTTGAAAAACAGGTTGGTTTAAGTTGTTGGTATGTAGCAACACTTGCTAGTGTGCGGCTACATAGCAAGAGGTCAGTTTTTGGAAAAATGGGTGATATTCCATGGAGTGTGTGAATGAATGACCCTCTTGTACTTTGACACTGTGCCCTGACATCTTATTACCATAATTTTCTATCCTTTTCCAGCTAGGGTAGCCATGTATCTTCTCTACAGTCTGAGGTGGGCTAAACTCCATCTAGATGAATTTAAGACTGTCTATTGACCGATAACAGTTGGTGCTACTGACACACCTAGGTAGCAAGTAATTTTCATTTCAAGTGATACTTGCTTTGCCTCAACACAATCTATGAGAAATATAGAAGAGTTTGTGCTCCTGCCCCAACAAACTGCATTTGGCGTTGGGGCACCACTAGGAATCGAAACACCATGGTGTTTCGATTCCCAGTGGTGCCCTCGAGCAGGACACTTTTTCATCTTGCTCCAGTACACTCACCTGGCAAAAAACGAGTTGTACCAGTAATTCAAAGGGCCAGCTTTGTGACATTCTGTCGTGCTGAATCTCTCTGAGTATTACGTTAAGAGTATGTGTGTCTGCAGAGTGCTCAGCCACTTGCACATTAAGTTCATGAGCTGGCTGTTCCGTTGATCGGATCAACTGGAACCCTTGTCGTAATAACTGATGGAGTACCAGTTTTTTTTTTTTTTTTTTTTTTTTTTTTTATGTTGATGGTAAAAGACTGATTGCAAAGCAGTGTAGATGTCAATATTGAAATATTTTCATTTTCAAATCATTTCCAAAGATAAAGTTAATTATCCAGAAGATTTTAATTTATAATTTAAGCTTTATTCAATCCAAAATTTTCTCTCATTTTTCCCAAAATTTTATTTTTACAGTTATGTCAACTGTAATTTGATCAAGTATATGGAAAAACATAAGATCAAGCCAGACAGTAAAGCCTTTTTGTTGGTAAGTTTTCTTCTTTCCTTTTTATATTGTACAGAATACATAGAGGCAAAGGCACACAAATGTCCCCTATGCTGGTGGCACATTAAAGCACCCATTACACTCTCGGAATTGTTGGTGTTAGGAAGGGCATCCAGCCATAGAAATCATGCCAAACCAGACCGGAGTCTAGTGCAGCCCCTCAGCCTACCAGTCCTGGTCAAACCGTCCAGCCCTTGCCAGCATGGACAACGGATGTTAAATAATGGTGATAGTTCCTTTGCTTCAAGTTCAAATCCCACCAAAGTCAATTTTGTTTTTCAGTTCTTCTGGGGTTGCTAAAATGCGATATTAATCCAGAGCAGTGGGTTTATGGATTTTTTAAAGCATTGCACAAAATCATCATCATCATCGTTTAACGTCCGCTTTCCATGCTGGCATGGGTTGGACGATTTGACTGAGGACTGGTGAAACCGGATGGTAACACCAGGCTCCAATCTAATTTGGCAGAGTTTCTACAGCTGGATGCCCTTCCTAACGATTGCAATATTTATTGTGGATCTTTGTTCTGAGATCCCAGACTAAAACAAAAAAAAAAAAAAAACCCAAAGACCTGTGACTGTTCAGAGCTGAATTACTTGTGAAGCAAACAATAAAGATTTGGACGGTGGTTAAATGGTTAATTAAATTAGGGAGATGTATTTATAACACATCTAAGTTTATGCCCCAAATTAAAGACGCACGTACGCACGCGCGCGGTTGGCCTTTGGTTTAATTTGTTTTTTGGTTTTTATTTGCAGCTACAAAAATTATTGACGATGGATCCAACGAAACGTATTACTTCAGAGCAAGCTATGAAAGATTCTTACTTTTCTGAAGATCCACTGCCTTCACAAGAGTGAGTATTCGACAGAGACAGGCAAAGTCTCGCTTTGTCTCTCATCATCATCATCATTATTTCATGTTCAATTTTTTTTCTCTCCAAGATTTACGGACCAAACAGGTCTTTTTCACTTCATTGTCTTGCCATTTGTGGTCCTTTGTAATCTCTGGTGTTCAACCTCTTGAGGTCAGCTTTCATTGCATTTCTCCCCATCTCGGCCTTCCACTTCTGCAGATTCCTTTCACTTGGTTCCCCTGGTATTCCTTTACCAAACTCTTATCTTCCATGCCTCACACATTATTACAAACACTTGTCGTTGCTCAGCTTTTCTCTCAGTTCATTTGTGTTTTGTTTTTCTGGTAAACAGACGTTAAAGTTATATATTTCACATGAGTATGAATGCACCTGTGCACACACACACGCGTGCACGTTTAATAAGTATCATGATTATAATCATGTAACGTCTTTTGTCCATGCTGGCATGGGTTGGACGGTTTGACCATGGCTGGTAAGCTGAGGGGCTGCACCAGACTCCCGTCTGATTTGGCAGGGTTTATGAAACTCTAGACGTTAAAAGAACAATAATATATATGTGTGCACAAGGATATCTATGTGAAATGTGTGTATGTATGTATGTATGTATGTGTGTAAATGTAGGTGTGTGTGTAAATGTGCAAGTGTGTGTGTAAATGTGCAAGTGTGTGTGTAAATGTGCAAGTGTGTGTGTAAATGTGCAAGTGTGTGTGTAAATGTGCAAGTGTGTGTGCAAGTGTGTGTGTATTTTAATAATGCGTTTGCTGAACATCTTTGAAGCGTTTGCAAGCGACCGTGTTTCCCTGTCTACAGCATTTCTAACCTGAATCTCTATCACTTATTATTATTGTGTTGTTTTCCAGTGTGTTCGAGGGCATGCCGATCCCTTATCCGAAAAGGGAGTTCCTTACTGGGGATGACAATGATGATAAAGCAGACACTGGGGCTAGCAAGGTTGGTGACAAAGTAAGGTTCATTATGACTATCTTTTAGTTTGTTTTATATTTTTTTCTATTTGTTCATTATTTTTGTGTCATCATCATCTGCAATATTGTCGAGGGTGATATCTGAGAAATAGACTTTAAATCGTCAATAACCACATATAATAACCACATATAATAACCACATATAATTCATCACTAAAATCATGCGTCTTGAAGCAAGTTGACAGAAATTTCTAAAATTCCGTTAACAAATCTGTCCAATTTCTGAGTTAATTCATAAAGAATTTTCTTGTCTTCGGCAGTAAATACGTTGAGAAATAAATACTTACTTGCTATGACTCTGATTTTGCTCAGCTTGATGGGTCTTCTTCTCAAGCATGACATAATGCCAAAGGTCTTGGTCGTTGCCTCTGTGAGGCCCAACACTTGAAAGGAACTTGGCCACCATGCCTCCGTGAGGCCCAACACTTGAAAGGAACTTGGCCACCATGCCTCCGTGAGGCCCAACACTCGAAAGGAACTTGGCCACTTTGCCTCCGTGAGGCCCACTGCTTGAAAGGAACTTTGCCACCTTGCCTCTGCGAGGCCGAACACTCGAAAGCAGTCTAACACTCAAAAGGATATTACAGAAATTTTAAATTCTAAACAAATTAATTTATCCCACTTTTATTCCTAAAATCTATTAAAGCGTTAATTAACCCTTCTGTCATCATTCATATATTTGTAGAAATACACTTGTCTTTTTCCATTATTTTTGAAAATGAAGAATATTGTGAAATAACTAATTAAGTTGATACAGTTCTATATTTAAGAGGTGAGGAATTGTGTGCATTATTTACATTATTTCCTCAAGACACATAAAGAATGCTGGAGGGTATATCAGCCGAAACGTTGTGTTAATAACAAACAAGATGAGGACAAATATCCATCAAATGTAAAGAATATCAAGTTGATATTTGGAAGATAAATTAGCATGAAATTTTGATTGAATGGTTTTAATACTAATCACTTTAAAACCAGGAGCAGTCACAAGCAGATTGCTTTCAAAATGGCTAATCCTTTCCTTGTCATATTTCTGTAGAAATACAGTCTTTGTTTCAATTTCGAAAATGAAGATTTTAGTGAAAGAACTATAATTAAGTTGGTATTTGAGAAATAAATTAACATGGAATTTTGGAAGGTTTTTAATTTAAATATTTTTCACAACCACCAGAGCACAAGTTTGTGAGATGGTTGTGATCTGTAAACAGTTTCGAGTAGGAACCAGAAAGAGATAAAAACGCAATGCGCATGTCAAAATCAAACAAGTTATAGGATCGTCTGCCTGCCACATCAGACGCCACTAGCAAATTTTTTTTGTTATTGCTGTAATTTTCTTGTTAACAGGAAGTTTGTGTGAGAACCAGAAGCAGTAATTTCAAGCAGGTAGATATCAAGAGTCACATTCACTCAAAGTCCACTCTGCAGAGTGGCTGGTG
This sequence comes from Octopus bimaculoides, assembly GCF_001194135.2. Lineage (NCBI taxonomy): Eukaryota > Metazoa > Mollusca > Cephalopoda > Octopoda > Octopodidae > Octopus > Octopus bimaculoides. The sequence continues at coordinate 6,699,145 of NC_068999.1, read as the reverse complement.
TTAGGAAGGGCATCCAGCTGTAAAAACCTTGCTAAAACGGACACAGCAGGCTGGGGTGGTCTTCTACCCGACTGGCTCTTTTCAACCATCCTGCCCTTGCATGCATTGGAGGATGGATGTTAAATGATAATGATGATGAACGTTTGTTTGTAGTGTTTCCTCCTCCTCCTGTTCCTCTCAGCTCTCTATTCACTCTTAATTACCACTCACCCATAACCGTCTATTCATACTCAATTGTTTTTATTTTTACCTCACAGCAAGCAGCCGCTGCTGATCAATCATCTAGTCACAACCAACCTCCATCAAAACGGGTAAGAGTTATTCCCCCTGTCACCACGACAGGGGGCAGTACTATAGGAACTTCAGATTATCAGGTAAAGGTCAGCTATTTCACTTTTTTATTTATTTTATTTATTAAATTTCCTTTGTATTAATAAAATAAAAATAAATTTATTTTTGAGTTTGTGTATTAGATGAGATTTAATTAAACCAATTTAAATAGGTGTAGGCGTGGCTGTGTGGTAAGAAGTTTACTTCCCAATCACATGGTTCTGGGTTCAGTCCCACTGCATGACACCTTGGACAAAAGTGTCTTGTACTATAGCCTTGGGCCAACCAAAGCCTTGTGAGTGGATTTGGTTGACGGAAACTGAAAGAAGCCAGTTGTATATATGTATGTGTGTGTATATGTTTGTGTGTCTGCGCTTTCTCCATGTCAACGAAAGCCAGGTACAGAGGTTTATCTTTGGCTAGGTATTTCTCCTGCAGCTGTCTTACCAGAAATATAGCATCAGTGGTGCTTTTCCCTGACACGAACCCAAACTGCATCTCATCTAAACCGACTCTCTCTCTAATTAGTTGGGCTATGACCTTCATTACCTGATCCAACAACTCGATACCTCTGTAATTATTTGTATCTAAAGCAGCACCTTTACCTTTGTAGCAATCGACTATGGTGCTGCTACACCAGTCATTGTGTACGACTCCTTCATGTATCACCTGGTTAATTATACGGGTGACTAGGCTATAGCCGACACCATGTAAAGTGAATATAACCCTACCCAGTGCATCTAAAAACGAAATGATAAATTTTGTATCTCAACTAAAAATGTGCTTGGAAGGGAGATAACTTTGTTAAACCATGAATGAAAAGGAATCTTTCAAATTATTTCTCATTGCTTTTCCTTTAACTCGTGATGTTATTTGCATAATGTATTGACAGGTACACGTATAGTTTTGAGGAACTTGTTGTGTAACTCCTGTATTTTCAAATTGTATCCATCTCACTGTGCAACACCTTGGACTGGCTTAAGTATACACACACACACACACATACATGTATTTATGTGTGCATTCATGTGTGTGTGTGTGTATATCAAGTGGACGTGTTATGAAACTGTTCCGTTCCTACAATAGCAGCCATACCAACAATCCAACATATCTCCATCATCAGCTGCCCCCCCGGATATCATTATGGTTTTGACACCTGGGCAGTACCATTCAATCCGGCGGTGTCAACAGCACTAAAATAAGTGTTGTTTGGGAACAAACACACCTTAGATATCACCACATTCATTCAATCTTAATTCTAAGAAGGATGAAACAGTGACATTATCAATTAAACTACAACAAATAAACACATTTACCCTATGTACAAAAACAGTATTGGTAAATAAATTCAATAAGTAAACCTATAACTAACTCCTAAATTATCTAACTAAATACTGACCTAGCCCTTGAAGTCCATGCAGATAATATTCCTACCAGGCTTCCATAGTTATGTCTCTCTTTCTCTCTCTTTCTCTATCTCTTTCTCTTTCTTTCTCTTTCTCTATCTCTTTCTCTCTCTCTCTCTCTCTCTATGTATATATATATATATATACAAATATATATATCTACACACATGCACATATATTGTAGAATCTGCATGAAGTGTTTTGCAATTTCTTGCCAATTAACCTGTGCGCTGATTTGCTCATAGTGATCAAATGTTTGTGTTGTACATTACTTATACAGCAACCCATGCTAGCATGGAAAGCGGACGTTAAATGATGATGATGTGGCAGAGTGTGCCACATGTTGGATTGTAGAACATGAGACGCAGAGCACAATGGACTGCCCAATCTGTGAATTGAACCCACACTCTTGTGATAATGAATGCAAATCACTTGGCTACGCATCCTCTTGCATATACGAGGTAGTCTCAAAAGGTTCCTGGACTATTTATGCTTAATCTTTGAAATAGTCACCTTGCACAGCGATACTCCAGTCTCAGCATTCCTGTCACTTTTGGAATCTGGCCTGGAAGTCATTTTCTGTAAGCGACCTGAAGAAAATTCTAACTGGGCCCTCACCTGCAAGGTCATGCACTGTTTATCTTAATGAGATCATGTTGTTGTGCACAAATGGTTGTGATGCATGTGCCTGGTGTGTCCTTATCAGATGGGTAGTCTTGATTGATATTATTGGGCTTCGTATAATTGTATCCCAGTGTCACTTTGATGGCATGCGCCGCTCTCTTAATAATAATAATAATAATAATAATGATAATAATGTCTTTTTTTCTTTTGTTTTCTTGTAGCATGTTCACAACATTCAAGGAGGAAACCAGCAACAGACTGGCATTACAATGTCCACAGGCAATACCTCACAGACTTCAAGTTCAATAGTGTATGGACAGTCCAGATTTTAGAACCAGGTTGACAGATAGATAGAAAGACATGTGCACACGTCCCATTTTTGAAACTGTGTTTCGTATGTCAGCCGTCAACAGTGACCCGTTTCTTTTGAGATCATTGTTGAACTGACCGCACGTGCTTGCTGTGTCTGTCTGTCTGTCTGTCCGATACATCTGGGTCTAGTTTTCTGGTACGATTCGATGACCAGTAATACCTGTTTCTACCGACCATCGCTGTTGGCAGTCGACCCTGCCGGGGAAATAGCCATGTAACCGTTCAGAAATACACCATTGAGATCCTATACAACTGCTAGGGTCAGGTTGCCGTTTTGCTTTCGTGCTCGACAGTGACTTCTTGGAGGAAATGGTAATAGCTCAGCATCGATGCCCCAAAGATTACAAATATCAACAGAAAATGCGGAACAATTACAAACACCACAACAACAATAACAACAGTAGTAAGGAAACAACAACAGACGCCAAACAGTTTAACTGAATCAAAAGGAAAATTAAGATAATTTTTTACGAACTTTTTTCATACACAAAAGGATAAACACAACAGACACCTAATGATAAAACACATACACTATTGTAGAAGCATCACCTAGAAGGCAGTTGACAGTTATAAACATTATTATTATTATTATTATTATTATTATTAAGAGCAACAGCAGCAGTCGCCATCATTGTCATCCTCTTCATCACTCATTTTTAATCATCATTAAATACAATTGACCTTAACCTGACCACAATCACAAGATCAGCAGCAGCAGCCAGAAGTAATGAAAGAAAAGAAAATTATAAAAAAAATTCCATGTTTTTTTTTTTGAGTAACATCCCTCCTTTTAGAAAAAATAAATTTAAACTAAAAAAAACCATTTGTGTTGGCAACAACAGTAAAAAAAAAAAAGGAAAAACAAGACATGTACACAAACACACATACATAAATGCATACATGCACATACACGTTTATATATGCATACGCTCACACAAACACTTAGATGAAAAAAAAGAAATAAAAGATATGTAAAAAAATAGAAAAAAATTTTTAAACAAAAAATTGAAAAATACTGCAAATAATTTTGTTTTTCATTTTTCAACTGCAATAATATCCAAGAAAAATTTAAAATCTTCAAAAATTTAAGCATGTATACATGTTTTTAAGTACATACGTACATATATGCATACATATATATGTATATGTGTATATATGTATATACACATCTATATTTTATATACATGTGTATATTTTATATACACATGTATATATATGTAAAAAGGATGCATTACAATATAGGAGTGGCTGGTGTTAGGAAGGGCATCCAGTCATAGACTGGAATGTGGTGCAGCTCTCTAGCTTGCCAGTTGCAGTCAAACTGTCCAACCCATGGAAAGTGGACGTTAAATGATGATGTATGTCTACTACACACACACACATATGCACGTGATAATATTATCCACTGATAAGACACTGGACAAGTGCTCTCTACCATAGCCCCTGGCTGAACAAAGTGCTGTGCAATGGGACTGAATCTAAAATGGCCAAGTGGAGAAGTTTATTTCAGTTTCACATCACCAGTTCTGCTCACCAAAAGTGGCCCATTTGGTACTGTGAATTTGTCCAATATCTGCAGAAGTTTGAAAAGTTTGCTTCCTAACCATATAGTTCTGAGTTCAGTCTCACTGCATGGCACCTTGGCCAAGTGACCTCAACGTTATCCCCAGGCCTGACCAAAGCCTTGTGAATTCCGTTGACATAGGCATATACATCGAGAGTGTTCTCTCAGTCTGTTTGTGTGTTCCCTTGTGTTCAGATCATGGGACGCTTGTCATATAAGCAATTTTGTATGTTCTTTTATTCTTTTACTTGTTCCAGCCCTTTGACTGGGGCCTTGCTGGAGCATCGCCTTAAAGAGTTTTGGTCAAAGAAATCAACCCCCAAGACTTATTCGTTGCAAACTTACTCTATCACTTACTCTATCACTCTTTTGCCAAACCGCTAAGTTAAGAGGGACATAAAAACACTGGCATTGATTGTCAAGTGGAACACACACACACAAAATGGGCTTCTTTCAGTTTCTGTCTACCAAATCCACTCAAGACTTTGGTTGCCCAAGGTGCCATGTAGTGGGACTGAACCCAGAACCATGTGGTTGAGAAGCAAGCTTCTTAGCACACAGCCATGCCTGTTGCTTCATAACGTTAGTTATTTCTTCTGCGAAAAGGATGTTTGATCATGGTGAAATATTACCTTACTTGGAAACGGGCATGGGTTGGTGAGAGGAAGGGCATCCAGCGAATTTGTCGCATCTTTGTAAGCACATGCAATAACATGTACACTCAAAGTAGTGCTGGTTCTATACAAAAAAAAAAAAATGCATCGAATCCACATGTTAAGTGGTTGGCATTTGGAAGGGCATCCAGCTATTAGAACTGACCTCACCTGTGCTGGTGCCATATCAAAAAGCACTCGCTCCACACTGCAGTGTGGTTGGTATTAGGAACTGCATCCAGCTGTAAAAACCATGCCAAAAGAGACACACAAGCTGGGTGTGGTCTTCTCCCTGGCAGGCTCCTGTCCAACCCATGCCAGCATGGAAGGCGGGCGTTAAATGATGATAGTTATGAATTAAACTTTTACATATAAATATTCATACATATATAGAAATGTATTTATTTATCCATATATAGTCTATACTAGTTTTGAGGTGTGGCTGTGTGGAAAGAAATTTGCTTCCCAACCACATGGTGCCAGGTTCAGTCCCACGGTGTGGCACCTTGGGCAAGTGTATTTTATAACCTTGAGTCGACCAAAACCTTGTGAGTGGATTTGGTGGACGGAAACAGAAAGAAGCTCCGGTGTGTGTAACTAAATTCGACGACTGGCACCCATGCCAACGTCGTCTCCTTCATTGGACACGAAACTCGGCTTGCGAAGATCTGTTGGGACAAGCGAAATCGTGATGGCTATAATTAATGTATACTTGTGGGGCACTGAAGACACATGTCCCATCTATATACGTTATAATTTTTCAGGCGCAGCTACAATTGGCAACAAATAAAAATTACGCACCAACGTTCTTCTGTATATATATATATATCATCATCATCATCATCATCATCGTTTAACGTCCGCTTTCCATGCTAGCATGGGTTGGACGATTTGACTGAGGACTGGTGAAACCGGATGGCAACACCAGGCTCCAGTCTGATTTGGCAGAGTTTCTACAGCTGGATGCCCTTCCTATATATATATATATATATATATATATATATATATATATATATATATATATATATATATATATATATATATATATAATGTACGTATACACGCACACAGAGAGTTCTTTCATCCTAATCTTTATTTGGTATCGTATTTTTGAATACCTTCATGGTCCAAGGTTGGTTTCAATTCCAGTCTGAGACAATACAACATATATCAAAACCACAAGATGGGTTTCGTAATTAAAAGAAACACGAAGTCTACATATAAACACGATAAAGATGCGACACAATCTTAAGATGAAATGAATGCTTCGCAAAATTGTAATCTTAATAACAACAAAATTTCAAAATCATTATCATAATTAATTCAATTTATTCATTCAGAGAATTTATTTTAACGAATCTAAAGCACAACTATAGACTCTTCTCAACAAAATAAAGAAATCCGTTCTGGGCTTACTAAGTTTTACACCTTCTCTCACAACAACCCGGGTAGTTTGCATCGGGGTTGACTTGCTCCGTTTCGGAGCAGTTCTCAATATATACTGCACCGCACCTATAGTAAAGGAATAAGATAGAAATATTGAAACGAAAGAAACGATTTGGCTGTATTAGAAACATGCCATAACTGTTGTTGTTGGCCCTCCGTCGCTTCCGATCAACGGAACAGCCTGGTCATGAAATTAACGTGCAAGAGGCTGAGCTCTCCACAGACACGTGTACCCTTAACGTAGTTCTCGGGGATATTCAGTGTGTGACAAGGCTGACCCTTTGAATTACGGGCTCAACAGAAACAGGAAGTGAGAGAAAGTTGTGGTGAAAGAGTACAGCAGGGTTTGCCACCATCCCCTGCCGGAGCCTCGTGGGGCTTTAGGTGTTTTCGCTCAATAAACACTCACAACGCCCGGTCTGGGAATCGAAATCGCGAGTCCGCTGCCCTAACCACTGGGCCATTGCGCCTCCACCATGCCATAACTAAGGAACATCAAATTTAGTTGTCTGCGAAATATATTGCCGGGGCTGCATTTGTTGTTGTTCTTGTTCTTCCTACTGTTGGTGTTGTTGTTGTTGAAGGTGGTGTTTGTGCTGTTATTGTTACTGTTGTTGTTTTTGTCGTCGTTATTTAAACCTAGCGCAGGTTTATATCTGACCAGCAGGTTTCTGATGAAAAAGAAACCAGCTGTGACCATTTCCCCCCCTCAAACTATGTGTATCTGGGACTAATTAATCCAGTAGGACCCCCCTTCCACCTGCTTCCTTCCCCCACCCCACTGGCACACATGTCCACATACTCCCATAAATACATATGTGCGCACACACACAAATATGTAGTAAGACAGAAAGATAGATAAATAGACAGAGAAAGACTCATAAACACGAAGGGATTCCACACAGTTTCCACCTACTAAATCCACTCACGAGGTATTGATGAAGTCGAGACTATAGTAGAAATGCTTGAGGAAGGTGATGTAGTAGAAATACTTGATCAAGGAGATGCAAGGTAGCCCCTTTTTATAGGCCAGTTTGTTGAGGAGTGAGGCTGATTTACTTAGTATTTCTAGCAAGGTAAGCGAGCACATATAGGCTCTCTCTTTGCCTCGTGTTTATGTATTTGTCCATGTGCGTGTGTGTATGCGCGTGTGTGTGTGTGAGAGAGAGAAAGAGATTGTTGCTTTAGATTATATTTATTCGCCAAAAATCCTTGATGGAGAATACGTGCGGCTAAAGGCGTTCTAGTTGAGACCATCCTGCCTATTCTTATATTTAAAACTACATTATCCAACGTGTCACTCCTTTTTACTACGATGTGATTTTAAGGTTAAGTTTCAGGAGATTTGGCTGGTATGTCTAGCAGATCATTTGACCTTCTAGACCAGACATAGACAAACTATCCGAGAATCGGGCCGCATGGCACATGGCCCATCATCAGGCAGGCAAAACTACTAAAGAGTTCAAGGTTATTCTTAGCTTGGTGTGCCGTTCAGAATGTCCCGCGGGCCTCAGTTTGCACATGACATCGTTGTATGTAAATGATAGAATGCGTGTGTACTTATGATAGCTTGTTGTTTGTGTAGAGTTTCAATGCTACTTACGAGTAACACGGTCCAACTTTTATGACATTTGGCGGCATAGTTGAAAAGTCAAGTCCTCCTGTACAGTTGCACACCATACACCCTTCCTCCGGATAATATACGTCATTGATTTCAACGTCGTCTGGGCAAGCTATAATAGAAGTATATATAATTAATAAATATATTTACATATTTACATACATTTAAACCAGAAAGGAGAAAGCTAATTCGAAGACTACTGATCTAAGCCATCACTGGAACTGTAAAAATCTTTCCAGAAGCTTATCAGTTAAGTATATATGAGCACCAGCAGATTTGCAAGTTTATGTATGAGAAAACATACATAAAACAGAAGATACAAATACACACATATACATACATACGTATATACACACATGCAAAAATATCCTGTTGATGTTGTTTAAATTCCAATGAAGGAGCCTTGGATCTAGGTTAGAAACCGGCTCTTTCTCAATTGACAAATTATCTTGATATAAAACTGAATGCTGACATACATACATATATGCATACATTTTGCATGTATGCTTAGAGTTGAATCGTCGGTGTAACCATGACCTTCTGAGATACACAATTGCATCATATGATGCATAGCATGCTTATATTAATGCTGGCAAGTAAACAATTTTATTCCACACTGAAATTATTATTAGATGAATAAGGCAGCGAAACGGCCGTAATCCTAAGGATGACAAGTGGTTGAATAAATAGATTCATCTCTCATACTTCCTCTCTTTTATGGTTTATATCATTCTTCCTGAGCGTTAAACTAATGCACCTGTTCGTTGTCCCTACACCTGTTTTCGTCTTTTGTTTTCTGTAAATTTGAACTCGACTACCGTACGTCCATTTTAGTCCACCAAAGACCGAATTGTGGTTTTGTTGCTATGTTATGCCTCTGCCACTCGCGCGCATCGAGCGGTTTTCGTTCCCTCTTGCCTTAGAGCACTCGCCTTAGTTCCGACAATGCAACCTTCAGGTTTAGCGTTGAAGAATTATTGGAGGGCCAATCTCGCCGCCAGCACGTCGGTTGCAATGCCTGTCCTAAGCGTCTCTTCTAAGTTTCCAAGTTCCCTTCTATTTTATTTCTTTCTGTCACTAATACCTTACTAAACCTAACTGATTCTACTCTAATTACTTTTTCTTTTAGGCCATATCACCATTTGCTGTTGACGATTGCCGCCACCGACGCTCGTTTAACGAATTCTTTAATCCGATCTCTGTAAGCTTGGCACGCTGGGACTGACGCGTTCAGCTTCTAGTAACCGGGTCCCTGCCTCCTATGCCTATTTAGGTTGACCTTTAAAAACAACAAATTTGTGCTCTCTCTAGCTGACGAGTTTGAAAAATGGACGCCTTATGCTATCCTTATCTACTGGCCTACAAAATACCTTGTCTAGATACGACCTGGATGACCCGATGCGATTCGTCCAAGTCCACATTGACACATCTGGGAAGTCCAGTCGATACCTGACAGACAGTTGGAAATGTTTGAGCAGGTTTACGAGGCTTTTCCCACCCACTGTTCCATTAGCTAACTCCACACAGTCCAAACGTAGCTCAAAGACGACGTTCCAATCATCCACTAACAGTGAAGGTCGTGACATTAATATAATAATAATAATAATAATAATAATAATAATAATAATAATAATGATGATGATAATGATGATGACGATAATAATGATAGCAGCAAAAATAGAAGAGTGCCATTGTTATCAAGGGAACGATATTTCGACATCTCCTGTATCTTCCACAGGTTCCAAAAAATAAACTTGTCAATCTACTTCATTTTGGTTAATATCTATAGGACTGAGGCAACTTCTCTAAAATGAAGTAGATTGACAAGTTTATTTTTTTGAACCTGTGGAAGATACACGAGATGTCGAAATATCATTCACTTCATAACAATGGCACTCTTTTATTTTTGTGATGATAATAATAATAATAATAATAATAATAATAATAATAATAATAATAATAATAATAATAATAATAATAGTAATAATAATAATAATAATACCCAGCACATACCCAAGGCACATAGAGCTGCGCTCGGTAGTGAAATGAAAGCACGTTATAAAGATAAAACTACTGAATAATAATAATAATAATAATAATAATAATAATAATAATAATAATAATAATAATAATAATAATAATAATAAGTAGTGGGGGAGCATCATAGCCATGTGTTGAGAGGAATTCTTTGGGCTTTGAATAATTCATCTTTGGAAACATGTGTGTTTTGCTCAACATCTTTAAACAAACCTTATTCAGGGACCTTTTGAGCGGGATGGGCTACTCGACCTGAAGAAAATTCTGAGTGGGCCCCACCTGCAAGGTCATGCGCTGTTTATCTTGATATGAGATCACCATGTCGCGCACATATGGTTGTGATGCACGTGCCTGGT
>NC_068999.1:6688212-6688724 GCF_001194135.2 Octopus bimaculoides | reverse complement strand
AGTCATGATGGGTATAATGGGCTTCGTATATTTGTACCCCAATGTCACTTTGATGGCATGCACTGCTCTCTTACACAATAATAATAATAATAATAATAATAATAATAATAATAATAATAATAAAAATAATAATAGATGACAGCGAAACGGGCTGATTACTACCTAGCTCAGATACCAGGAAACATGACAGCGAAACGGGCTGATTACTACCTAGCTCAGATACCAGGAAACCCCAAAATGGCTGAAGTTCAAAAGATAGTGCTCATGGGAACTGCCTATATCCTACGTAAAATACTGTCTATGTGATCTCAAATTTTAAAACAAACACATAATTTTCTTATGGTTTCTTAAACATTCTCTAGAACAACACTATGTGCAAATCCAAATATATGGTACCCTAGGCATAACACCTACATGAACTTCTAACTTGTTGTCTCTTGAGGTCTCTGGGTGAGACTTGGATCCAACTTGTACAAATGCAAAACAAAAGTCAAACACAAAATAATAATAAT
>NC_068999.1:6687453-6688148 GCF_001194135.2 Octopus bimaculoides | reverse complement strand
GTTCAGAAATACAGGCTCGTTCACTGAGTTTGATTCTGATGTGCTTTCAAAGAGTTTATGAAAAACTTTGGCAGAGACCTCACATATATACTTACTGTTAGCAATGTGAGTGCGTGTTCGTGCGTATGTGTGTGCGTGTGTGTGTTTGTTTTGTGTGTGTTTGTTTTGTGTGTGTTTGTTTTGTGTTTGTTTTGTGTGTGAGCAAGTGAGTGTTTTTAGTGTCACTGTTTATTTTCTTTTTTTAGGATATTAAAATTGTCAATAGATATTATATATTGATTTATCGAAAAGTCTTATTGTTTCCCATCACATTGTTCTATCGATGTAACTGTAACATCTGCTTTTAATGAAAGCCATATGGTTATATTACGTATATATATATATATGATATTTCGGGATGGTCATTTTTTTTTCTTGCCAAATGAACACACGCACTACTTATTCGCTCTTCACTCGTTTATTATTGTTCTTATTTTATTTTATGTCCATTGTCCGGAAATCTTTCGTCACACATCTGTGACCTCTTCAGCGACAGTTTCCGTCCACGTGTGTCTTCCTGGAGAATGGATTAGCAAAAAATAAAAAAAAAAATAACTGAACATTCCAAGATATAACAATATCTGTTTCAACACACACTTTCACAGCAGGAATCTTGCAACACAGACTTACAAACGTATATATATATATATATATAT
>NC_068999.1:6686151-6686715 GCF_001194135.2 Octopus bimaculoides | reverse complement strand
TTTCTCTCCTTTTTCTCTCTCCTTTTTTTGTCTCTCCTTGTTTCTTTCGATTCCCAGTCCAGACGTTGTAAAAAGCTCCACGAGGCTCCTGCAGGGGGGTGGGGGTGGGGTGGCGAACCCTGCTGTACTCTTTCACCACAACTTTCTCTCACTCTTACTTCCTGTTTCTGTTGTACCTGCATTTCAAAGGGGCCAGCCTTGTCATACTCTGTATCACGCTGAATCTCCCCGAGAACAACGTTAAGGGCACACGGGTCTGTGGAGTACTCAGCCATTTGCATGTTAATCTCACGAGCAGGCTGTTCCGTTGATCGGATCAACTGGGACCCTCGGCGTCGTAACCGACAGAGTGCCACGATATATATGTATGTATGTATGTATGTATGTATGTATGTATGCATGTATGTATGTGTGTGTGTGTGTGTGTGTGTGTGTGTGTATGAGTTTGTGTTTGTGTGTATTTACGCAGTACCGACGCACCGAAGTAGGTATCGACCGCAAAACGAGCGGTGGGAAGTTTACATTGTGCTTAATATTGCAACAGATGTGCAATGAAAGTTGTGT
>NC_068999.1:6685245-6686051 GCF_001194135.2 Octopus bimaculoides | reverse complement strand
TATATATATATATATATATATAGGATAAAATCCTCTTAGAGTAGAAAAATTTGTTGGTCGGCAGTTTAACTTAAAGGTAGAGCACTCTAACCGGGTATTAGAGGAGTGTGAGTTCGATCATCATGGCTGGTTGCTGACAAAAAATTAATGCAAATGAATAATACTAGCTGAATAGACCAACAGAACATCCTGTTTACACCAGTTCAACTCGTCTACGCCTGCGCATTGTATACGCGCGCGCGTGTGCATGGTAAGAAGCTTGTTTCTCAACCACGTGGTTCCGAGTGCAGTCCCACTGTGTGACACTTTGGGTAAGTGTCTTCTACTTTAGCCTCGGGCTCACTAAATCCGCGTGAGTGGATTTGATAGATGGAAACTGAAAGAATCCCGAGAATATCATCTGTGAAGATGAAGTGATCATACATGTATATATACGTATATTCGTATGTGTGTGTGCAATAAAACTTCCATATACTACAAAAGCTTTAAACAAATATCACCCTTACCCAAATTAGAATCCCTGTGGACAACAGTCACACAATATCAATGCGCGATATAAAATAAGGGATAAAACTACCTTAGACCAAATTCCACTAAATATGCTCAGATCTACGAGAACTCGAATTCAAGGAAAGAGAAGAAGACAAAAGTTACAGCAACAACTACAGGAATCTAACGTCATGACGTCTCTAAACTGTATAGCTGCTATAACCGCTACACCAAAGCGACATCACAACTTTGACCGACCAAATTAGGAGACGACACACGTGCCAGTGGCCTGCAAAACAAGAACTTAGGCAATATAT
>NC_068999.1:6682959-6683595 GCF_001194135.2 Octopus bimaculoides | reverse complement strand
GACTTATTCTTTTGTAAGCCTAGTACTTATTCTATCGGTCTCTTTTGCCGAACCGCTAAGTTACGGGGACGTAAACACACCAGCATCGGTTGTCAAGCGATGTTGGGGGGACAAACACAGACACACACGCACATATATATACATATATACGACGGGCTTCTTTCAGTTTCCGTCTACCAAATCCACTCACAAGGCTTTGGTCGGCCCGAGGCTATAGTAGAAGACACTTGCCCAAGGTGCCACGCAGTGGGACTGAACCCGGAACCATGTGGTTGGTAAGCAAGCTACTTACCACACAGCCACTCCTGCGCCTAATTAAAAAATCTCTCCAAAGCACTGCCGTAGCAACTGCATTGTTTCTCTTGCGGTATGTTTAGTTGCCTCATCTTGTTGGAACCCTGTGTGAGGTCTACTTTGAATGACCTTCACGTTCCCTTCATGTACCTAATGTGAGACAAACTGCACAGATTAATGCAACACAATTAGATGCACAATATCCTACCCACAACGGACAATTGCAGGATGGGTCGAAACGATCGTCGTACTGAATAATGACTACTGCTAAATCTATCTTTCGTTTCCTTCATCAACTTTTACATACATACCTATGAATGTATGTATGCATGTATGTATGTG
>NC_068999.1:6681911-6682949 GCF_001194135.2 Octopus bimaculoides | reverse complement strand
GAGAAACGATGGTTGCTACCTGCCATCTGCTTCAAAATGGAGGAAGCTAATATTTTTGAAATTGCTGTCCTTGAACAGCAAAACTGGGTGGGTAAAAAGCTCGAAATTCTTTTACAAATCGATCAAGAATCGATAAATAAATTACCCACAGATATTCAGTTAGCAGAAGGACACAAGTTGTATGTAGTGGTGGAGGGCAGGAGGCCACGGTGTTATTTGTGCAACAGCGAGACACATCTGAAAAATGATTGTCGCCAAAAACAGCAGCAGCAACAACAACCTCTACAAAACCTGGAAAAAAACCCCTTGCTACCCACACCACCTTCAACACAAAAGATAATAAAAACGATACCAAAAATGGACAACCAAACAACACCTGGAAAAACACCAAAAAGTGAAAACACAGGAAAAACAAAAGAAAATGCAAAAACTGATTCACCCTCCTCTATATCGCATGCACCTAACACAAATAACCAACAACCAACACCAACGAAAACAACAATACAACCACTTACAGAAACACGCACAGACGCTTATAACATGCCCTTACCCGCTTCCGATTCCTCAGAGCTTTCGTCGGAAGACGAAAGTAGTGAGGAATGGCAAATAGCCGGAAAAGGAAGGAGGAAGAGGAGCAAAAAAAAGAACAAAGGCAAACACCAACAAAGCAGGGGAATACACAACTCCCGAAGACATTTACAACTCTAATGCAAACAGCAGCAACACCACGAAAACCATGCTCACAGCCATAAACATTTACAACACAGAGTTGATGAAATACATCAACTCGAAAACAAACATTACAGAAAATGACATTAAAGCGAGCAACCACCCATACACAACACCACCAGAACGCATCAGGGAGGGGGGATGTCATAATACCTATGGAGAAAACTTTACAACAGCCTCCTTGATGAAAAATCAAAGGAGGCGACAAAACTTTCGAACGGTAAGTAACTCTCTGTTCGTTTCGTTTGTGTTTTAATGCACACAACCCAATAGGATCGTGATCAAGATTGGTTGTGTGAATGCCCGTGG
>NC_068999.1:6678907-6681139 GCF_001194135.2 Octopus bimaculoides | reverse complement strand
TTGTGCGTGCGTGTGTGTGTGTGTGTGTGTGTTTGTGTGTGTGTTTGTGTGTCTGTGTTTGTTCCTCTACCATCGCTTGACAACCGATGTTGGTGTGTTTATGTCCCCGTAACTTAGCGGTTCGGTAAAAGAAACCGATACAACAAGTACTAGGCTTACAAAGAATAAGTCCTGGGATCGATTTGTTCGACTAAAAGGCGGTGCTCCAGCATGGCCACAGTCAAATGACTGAAACAAATAAGAGTAAAACAATAAACAAAAGAAACAAATTATTCATCCACAAAACGACATTTTTACAGGGCAAGTGTGAATTTCAGTTCTCCAGCGACTCATTCAATAATTCATAAATCATGAACGAATTCAGATTTCACTCTAATGAACGGGAAGAATAGTCGAGAAGAAAACGCGAGAGAAATATTATTGCTAATACTAATCTTACGTATGACAGAAGATATTTCAACGTGGCTTTGTCTATTTAATGGAGAAATGAGGACAGGATGCATGACAATCCTGCTCTCGTTGGTTGTCTGGGTCCCTTTAAGAGGACCCCTTCTACAAAACAATATCATCAAACAAGAGTGTACATAAGGGTAAATGCGTACACTTTTAAAAGCCTAAAGGTCAATAGTGTATTCTCCTTCATTGTTCACGCCACCTTGCTAAAGTTGCATTATCCTGACATTACCTCGACGGCAGAAATCATTGGGTCTTCACTTGAAGTATTCGTCGAGTCACATTTTCAGTTCTACGTTATTGTTAAACGAAACGTTTTACTGATTGTTGGAGGGTGACCGAAAAAATTTGAGCATCTGAAGGCGGATATGGTAAGGGATCTTTATGGTTTCCGTCACTGTTTACAATTACCCTTAAAAATATTTTTAATGTATCACATAGATGTAATTTTTGACACTGAATCCGACTTTGTAATTCATTCATTCCAGAATAAATTTTGCAAAAATGTTATAGGTGTTCGGAGTTCGATAATTTTCAGCCAATCAGCAACAAGCGCGTTCGCTGCCTCTTCCATCATCAAGGTGTGGGGCATTAACCGAGTCTATCGTGAATATTGTCGCGCCTCCTTCCTTGAAACGGGAAAGAAGAGCCATTTTCATCGTACATGTGGCTATGGCGAAAGAATGTGTATGGTGGACGCGTCTGAAAGGTCTAGAGACAAACACTTTCCTCTCTGGTCAATCTCTCATCAACTTCTTCAAGTATCACTTGAAGTGAAAGGTGAGAGTAGAGAGGGAAGTTTTGTCTAGTGAATGTTTAAAAAAAAAAACGATGGGTGACTGTAGCAAGGATGGCAGGTGTGAATGACGGAGCCACCTTGAGCATAATCCTATGAACCAAAAAAGAAAAAGAGAAAGGAAAAAAGAGAGTCACTGTAATGTGTTTTTTGCATGACATTATTGCCCAAAGTTACCGTGGTCTTTTCCGTAGGCTTTTCTTTCCACGGATACACCTAATCTGTTTCCCCTTTTTACATCATGACATTTCTGTGACACACGATCCCTTTTAATCGTTTTTTCTTTAACGATCCCTTTTGATCGAATTTCTACGCCCCCTTTCCTTTTTTCTCTTTCTCTTCCCCAGAAGAAATTCTCTACTTTGTATTTTGTCCCCTCTGTGTTCAGCCCTGTGTGGCCAATAAAGAAACATATCTAACTATCTAACTATCTATCTATCTATCTATCTATCTATCTATCTATACACGATCCCTATTGATCGCTAATTTTTTTTTTCTCGATCCCTTTTGATCGAACTCCCCCTTTTTTCCTTCCTACGATCCCTTTTGATCGACACCCCTACTTCCTTTTCCCCCCCTTCCCCCTCCCAAAAAGAAAAGCTCTACATTGTATTTGTCCCATCTTTGTTGAGCCCTGTGTGGCTAATAAAAGAAATGTTTCTATCTGTCTGTCTGTCTGTCTGTCTGTCTGTCTATCTATCTATCTATCTATCTATCTATCTATCTATCTATCTATCTATCTGTATGTATGTATGTATGTATATATGCATATGTTATTTGCCTTTCATTAAGCAGATGTTACTGTTATGTAGAAAACGTAGCAAACTGTAACAGTAATTTGTAAATCAATCAACATTACAGTACCCATTGACTGTTCTCGTCATAAATTCTCTCTCTCTCTCTCTTTATCTATCTATCTAATATTGTATTATGTATGTCATATATATATATATGACATACATATATATATATATATATATATA
>NC_068999.1:6671549-6678897 GCF_001194135.2 Octopus bimaculoides | reverse complement strand
TTTTGTCCATTCTTCAGCTAAAATGGTCTCCAGTTCTTGTAGTGATGATGGTGGAGGATATCGACTCCTTGCTTGTTTTTCTAAAATGCACCATAAATGTCCCATAATATTGAGATCTGGGGGACTGTGGTAGCCAGATAAAATGTTCAACTTCACTAGAATGTTCCTCGTGTCATTCAGTAACAACTATAGCTGTGTGAATTGGGGCATTATTGTCCTGAAAGATTGCGTTTCCGTCCGGAAACAGTTCGGCAACCATAGCATGAATTTGATCAGATAAAATGCTTAAATAGTCTTGACTATTAATTCTGCCATGAAGGGAAACTATTGGGCCGGCAGATTTCCAAGATATAGCCACCCCAGATCCTCCTCCATGTTTAACAGTTGGAAGAAGGCAGTCTGGGTCAAATGCTTCATTTGGCTGTCTCCACACGTATACTTGGCCGGTGGTTGGAAATAAGGTAAAGGATGACTCGCCCGAGAAAATAGCATTCTTCCACTTCTCTAGAGACCAATTCTGTAGGTTTTTACTCCACTCTAAACCCTTTGCAACGTTTGTTTTTGAAGGTAGTGGTTTTCTGATTGCAACCCTCCCGTGAAATCCGGTTTTGTGCAGCTCCCGGTGAACAGTTTTTGTTGAAACCAGGTGCTCGAGGTGGACATTAAGCTCTGCAGTAATTTTGGGAGCTGTACTTTCGTGATCCTTTCTAGCAATTGGCGTAAGAGTCCGACGTCCCTATCTGAAAGTTTTGGTTTTCTACCAGAGTTTTGTTTGGACAAGGAAGTTTTTCCCTCTTTCTCAAAGGCTGTCATTACTTTCGAGACAGTACTTCTTGATACACCGAACATTTCGGCTGTTTTCGTTACGCTAGCGCCTGCCATACGAGCACCGACAATTTGACCTCTTTGAAAGTCCAATAGATCTGTCATTGTAATGAATTTTAATTACCTTTTTCTGATGATATCTGAAAAGAAACAGTAATTTTAGCAAAACATATTAAGCAGCACTAATAATAAATAAAAAAAAGCATAAAAATAAACAAGCCTTTGACGGTTTTATAGATATTTCAAAATTATGATGCTATGATGCTAGGTGTTGCCATTATTTTGTCCAACAACTATATATATATATATATATATATATATATATATATATATATATATATATATATATATATATATATATATATACATACACACATATATATATTTTATATATCATATTTCATACACACATAAACATATGTGCACACACACACACATCACACACCCACATACATACGCTCGCGCAAAAGGTTTTGGTAGATTGATTGAAAGCGCTTAGGAAGTAATTCTTCAAGCTATCGGAGATTCTATATTTCTTGAAGAGAATGATTCCATACTCGAAGATCATCGTGTTTGCAGCTCTCGTGCATTTAGCATTCGGTGCAGCAATGTTTGGCAGTGGTAAGAGACCTAATTATTATATTATATTATTATAATTACATTACGATTATATATATTGATTACAATAAACTTGATTACAATAAATACGCACCGCAAGCATTTATACATACATACATACATACATACATACATACATACATACATAAATAGATAGATACATACATACATATATACAGTTTAAATTTTCTATCTATCTATCTATCTATCTATCTATCTATCTATCTATCTATCTATCTATCTATCTATGTGTGTGTGTGTGTGTGTCTGTCTGTTTGTCCTCCTGCCGCTAAACAACCGCTGTTGGTTTATTTACGTCCTCTTAGTTTAGCAGTTCGTTCGGAACTGACGAACGAGACCCTGGATTTTATCAATACCTATTTACTTCCGTTACTGGCAGCAAAGTTTTGATGAACTACATCTACCAACATTATGAAGTAACTCTGAGCCTCCAGAAACAGCTGTCAGAATTGTAACGCCAAACCTTTTCTCCTCTAATTCCTTGAGCCTATGTAACCTGAGTAAGCTTGATCTGTTAAAAAAAAATTCTTTTATTCTTTTACTTGTTTCAGTCATTTGACTGCAGCCATGCTGGAGCACCGCCTTGAAGAGATTTAGTCGAAGAAATCGCTCCAAGACTTATTCTTTGTAAGCCTAGTACTTATTCCACTGGTCTCTTTTGCTGAACTAAGTTATGGGTACGTAAGTCATGGGTACGGAAACACGCCTACATCGGTTGTCAAGCGTTGGTGGGTGAGACAAAGACACCATCGCACATACACACACACACACACACACACATTCGACGGGCTTCTTTCAGTGTCCGTCTACCAAATCCACCCACAAGGCTGTGGTCAATCTGGGGCTAGAGTAGCAGACACTTGCCCAAGGTTCCACGCAGTGGGACTGAACCCGTAATCATGTGGTTGGGAAGCAAGCTTCTTAACACACAGCCACGCCTGAACCTATTTACATACATATATTTATACATCATTGTTTTTACATCTGAAGATTTTAAGTTTGCCTTCTGTTTTCATATCTATATATGTCTATATACTTTGTACATTAAAACTTTCATCTGTTTATTTGAATCATTTTCTCTATAAGTAATATTCGTGGCCACTTTAACCAGAAGAGGACATCACTTGGTGTTAAAAGATCGCAGTAGAGTCCGCTCGAACGAACAGCCATCTTAAAGTCGCTACGAATATTACTTCAGTAAAACTACTCCGTTGATCTCTAAGAGAGATTTTAGAACTAACATTTTTGCTTATTGTCTCTATACTTATTTATGTATCTATTTCAGGTTGCCCCAGTGGAGTAGAATTTTCTAAGTATTATTATTTCGAACGCACTTGTACGAGATGCATTTGTTACGCGCCATTAAAAGTTAAGGGTGTAGAACACGTTTCGGAGCGCGTGAGTTGTGAATCGTAAGTAGAATTTACTTCAAACTACACGTACAGGAACACACACACATACATACACATACACAGATACACGCACTCATACACACAGATAACACACACACACATCTATAACACAGCAAATACACAGAGCAAACACACACATACATACATGCATACGTACATTCATACATACATAAATACATACATGCATACATGCATACATGCATACACACATGCACACACTCATATATATGTATATATGCATACATACTTACATACACGCACACATACATACACATACATATATACATGTATACACGCACACATACATAATGCACGCATGCATACATACATGCATACACACTCGCGCGCGCGCACACACACACACACACATGCATACACACAAACATTTATATTTCATTTCTCTTTCAAAGGTGTGGTGTGGTGCAGCTGGATTGTGAAGAAACGGTACAAATCGAACCCGGCAGCAAATATCCACGATGTTGTCAATATAAATGCAAAGAGTGAACACGGAACAGAATTTCTCATTTCTTTTGAAAAAAAAAAAAAAGAATAGAAAAACAAAACAAAACAAAAACGAAACAACACTAAAGACTGTATTGAATTACTAGCATATCATCCGAGTAAATAAATTGAATTAATTATGATAATGACTTTAAAATGTTGTTGTTATTAAGATTAAAATTTTGTGAAATATTCATTTTATCTTAAGAATGGATTACATCTTTAACGTGTAAACTACGTATTTTCTCTTAGTTACAAAATCCCTTTTGTTTTGACACGTTATATTGTCTCAGATTGGAATCGAAGCCAGCCTGGATCCATGAAGATATTCAAGAATACGATATCAAATAACGATTAGGATAATACATGATGGCCGCCCACTCGTGACCGAGGAAGACCATTGCTGACCTTCAGGAATAATGTGCGCTCTAGGATTAAATTTATAATTTGTATTTGAGGCTCTGTTGGAGGCTAATGAGCCCTGCTCTTGACAAGCATACACGCCTGGTCAAACATTGCAAACCAAACTTTCCCCATTCACTACACAAGCAGTGCGCTCTCGAGCAGCACGCTTAAGTTTTTCATGCAGAATACGTGCTCTCTCAAAAGTGTCGACTGTGGCCATGCTGGAGCACCGCCTTTAGTCGAAGAAATCGCTCCCAGGACTTATTCTACGAAAGCCTATGAGTTATTCTATCGTAGTCTTTTGCCGAACTGCATCGATTGTCACACACACACACACACACATACGACGGACTTCTTTCAGTTTGGTCGCCCCGAGGCTATAGTAGACGACACTTGCCCAAGGTGCTACGCACTGGGACTGATGGCTGCAAAGCGAACTTCCTAATCATACAACCCAGATGCCGAGAAGATATATTGAAATTAACTCTCATCAGACTTGGTAGGGGACTTGGGAAAGTGTCTTCTACTATAGCCTCGAGCCGACTAATGACCTGTGAATAAATTTTGGTGAATGGAAACTGCGTGGAAGCACTTTACACTTGTGTGTATATACATAAGCGCGCGGGCGTGCATGTGTGAATGCTTGTGTGTGTGCTTGTGTTTTTGTTACAACCGCTTGACAACCGGTGTTGACTGTTTTTTATACGTATCCGTAATCTTGCGGTTCAGCAAAAGATTGCAATAGAATAAGAACCAAACTTAAAAGAATGAATACTGGGTCAGGTTGTTCGACAAAACGCTCCAAGGCATTGTCCCAACATGGCTGCAGCCCAACTTCTGAAATAAGTAAAAGACAACGGATAAAAGATATTAGCTGCAGCTTATTTTCTTAGTGTATTCGACGAGTATTGTATCCGGGTCTTAGGTTTTAGTTTGTATTTGATATCAGTAAAGCTTCAACGGCTTTCTTTCTCGGTTCTTACAGAACGGGATATAAAATATGTGTGTTTATAAGAAGAAGGAAAGCTTTCGTTAATGTTCGGAAAGGAGAGAAAATTTAGCTCAGATCAGACCAAAGGTTTGACCTCAACAACTTGCGACTGGGTAGATTTTGCTGAAAGTATCCAACACCCAAGAACTTGGGGGTTGTTAAGTGAAGCAGATTAATATTTATCGATGCAGACCTTCTCTAGTCTCCACATATTCCACTGGTTTCTTGTTGACTTTCGTCAATGGAAAAGTTTATCTCGATAAAAATCGATTAAATCCTGTAATTGAATCGCGATTACAGCCTAAAAAGACACGAGTCTCATCTAGTTCTCTCAGACCATTTTAAGAAACGTATTAGCAGATTTTATTAACGAATCTAGAAATTACACATATTAAACTAAATTTTATATTTGTCGAAGAACTAATCTGGAATTGAACAAAGAATTCATGTTTACATTTCTCAATCAAGTGTTGGTGTATAATGGTAAAACTGAAACGAAATACAGCGACAGAAAATACAGGGTCTTTGATTTCGTGTGATCATCTAGAACTTCAACAAAATATCTAGAGAAGTATTTCATGTAATCCCAAACATAAACGTATTCATGACGAAAGTATCACATTTTCTAAAATACCAAAAGTTTCAAATAGTTCAGGCAAGTATTTGGAGTTATAGAGCTAAAAGAAACACGTTAGAATAATTTAGTGGTGGGAGACAGAAAGGATAAGGAAAGATAAAAATATATTTACAGAGATAATAAATAGATAGATAGGTAGATAGAGAGAGAGATAGTGAGATAAAGAAATATATAGGCATATATATATATGATATTATTATTACAAATTTGGGATATTTACCAATAGATAAGCAACTCCTATTTCAGGACAACCTCATGGTATGGTATACGCAGAGAAAATTTGTAATAATAATATTATAAAATATACTTTTTACATTTCATTAGAAGAGTGTAAATTAGAAAAAGTTCCTGATAACCTGGAATACTTGTTATTCCCTAATATTATATATATACATATATATATATATATAATTATGTGTATTTCTTCTATCTTAATGAATAAAAATTCTTCTGATAGAATAAATGGGTTAATAGAAACCAATGTAGCAAAGAACACAAAATAACTCCAATCCTTAAATTCTTAAATATATATATATATATATATGTATATATATATATATATAAATTACATATATTTTATATACAAGGTGCGTTCGCAAAGTATTCGACTTTATTTTTCCCGCGAAAACTAATGCCACGTAGGAAAAACCCTTTGGGTAGAAGGTGACACCACCCTTCCTGTGAAGGTGCATTAAAAGAAATAGGAGAGGCGAATGAATTTTATTTGGTGCTGTTTCTATATTCAGCCGACTGCCGAATATAGCGACTAGAGGACAGATTTCTCCGAGACTCATGCATTTCTTCACCAAGCATCCGAAGAACTTTCTTTCTCTCTTTCATAAATTGTTCCGTTGTAACTTTCTCCATCCATTGATACACCATACCTATACGCCTGTTCAGTTCAAAATGCCTGTGGTGATGGTCAGTGTCCGAATAACTCAAAAGTCCGCTCTGACACATCGGTTTCCATTTCAGATTGAGCTGATGAGCAGCTCGGAAAAGCTTGCTCTGTCGATGTTCAGTGGTCTGAGGTCTGTGCTGGCTTTCAAAACATCTGCCAAATTTTATTCGCATATTATCAGCTGTATTTTGTCTAACCATAAAAGGGTTTATTTGATCATTGTCTCGAATATATTGCAAATACTCAAGCAGACAGTGACAATTAAGACTTTCGCCTTCTTTTGGCTTCATTTTAGCACTAGTCTTCGCTGTTTCTTTTAGTTTCTCTCTCAGATCTATTTTGCCGTTCAATTCTAAATTTACACCTGGTTTATCTCTATTTCCTTCTTTATTCTCGTTCTCTTTTGCTTGACCATCGCAGAGAAACTCTCCTTTGATATCTACATTCGTACCACGGGGCAAACCTTTAACGTTACTAGTAATATTTGAATGTAATTTTGGTAAATCTTTCATCTTGTATTCTTCAGCTTGAAATATATTCTGTCTTTGATTTTCCAAATGACCTTCAGAATTTAGTTTTTCACTTAGAACATTAGCATGACAATCAAAGAAAGTTCGTTTCGGTAGACATCTTAGTAATTCTTCCATCGTGAATTTGGATTTAGGTGTTTTGCGAATTTTTTTTCGATTATCGATGTTCTTCGATAGATTAGGGACGCAATCGTTTCTTGTTGCAAATTCTTGCAGGGAAATGTCACAAATATTCTTGCCAGCCGCCATCTTGCATTTACCTCTTTAGTTAGCCTACAACATGTGTGTGTGTGTGTATGTGTAAATATATGTGTATATAGACATAAATACGTATATATGAATTATGAATGTGTATGTATGTATGTATGTATGTATGTGTGTGTATATATATATATCTATATATACATGTATGTTATGTATGTATATGTATATAGTTCTATATAGGTGTATCTAAATATATCAAATACATGTTTATATATATATATATATATATATATATATATATAT
>NC_068999.1:6665566-6670312 GCF_001194135.2 Octopus bimaculoides | reverse complement strand
CTACTCTAGGCTTTAGAAAACACCCCCCAACGGTCAGGAGGCGTTGGTATCTAAGTAAGATTCATTCTACTAGGCCGCATTGGGATGAAAACTAAGAATTACGTACGGCGGGATTTCAGCCGAGAACGCAGGGTATCAGAACTAAAAGCTTATAAACAATCTGTTACTGTACCAACTCAGTCAAGTTATTGTTCCCGAAGCAACGATGCCGTAAAATATTCATAAATACCCCAAAGAGTTTTGGGCGAGTTGCTAGAAATAGCAGACACATTAAACGTTTTGGCGTATTTATTGTTGCAATTTTACATTTGGAATTCAAAATCTGTGAAGGTTTTGAATTCAATCACTCAGAAATAAATATATAGTGAGAAATAATGTAGACTTATAGATAATTAGTATAAATACTTTTTAATGCAGGCAACATTAAGATGTTAAGGACACCTAAGTAGATAATGAGGCATATAGGAATACAGCTAGATAGATAATTAAGTTTGTGCTAACATAATGAATGTTGAATAATTAAAAAAAGCTGACAAGATATATGGAGGTGACAGATAGAATCATTTAAAATATCTAAAGCTAAATATTCGTAAATATATAATGGAATATAGAGGCGGATGATAAATAGTTAAGTAAGTGTTAACATTTAATACAGAAACAATTTAAATATGGTTTCAAATTTTGGTACGCGGCCTACAATTACAGAGAAGGCAACTAGTAGTCGATACTATCGACTTAGTGCACAACTGGTTCTTATTTTGTCGACCCTGGAAGGATGACAGGCAAAGTTGACTTCAGCGGAATTTGAATTCAGAACGTACGGAATGCTGTTAAGCATTTTTGCTCAGCATGCTAACGACTCCGCCAGCTCGCCGCCTCAGGAAAATTTATTTAAATATTGATTTCAAAATTTGGTACAATGCCAGCAAGTTGGGGGTGTGGGATAGATGAAAGGCAAAGTTAATCTCGGTGGAATTTGAACTCAGAGTATAAAGAGGAACGAAATGATGCGAAGCATTTTGCCCAGCGTGCTAACGGTTCTTTTAACTCGCCGCCTTCAGGAAAATTTGAATATTTACTAGAGGTAGTTACATGGTGAACAGAAGGAAAGAGAAAAGTCAAAAACATCTTTTTATTCGTTCGCTGGCACTCCGTCGGTTACGACGACAAGGGTTCCAGTTGATCCGATCAACGGAACAGCCTGCTCGTGAAATTAACGTGCAAGTGGCTGAGCACTCCACAGACACGTGTACCCTTAACGTAGTTCTCGGAGATATTCAGCGTGACACAGTGTGACAAGGCTGACCCTTTGAATTACAGGCACAACAGAAACAGGAAGTAAGAGTGAGAGAAAGTTGTGGTGGAAAAGTACAGCAGGGTTCGCCACCATCCCCTGCCGGAGCCTCGTGGAGCTTTAGGTGTTTTCGCTCAATAAACACTCACAACGCCCGGTCTGGGAATCGAAACCGCGATCCTATGACCGCGAGTCCGCTGCCTAACCACTGGGCCATTGCGCCTCCACTCATCTTTTTATTAACCCTTCGTTAATCGACTGGCCCCTCCCCCAAAAATTTCGGGTCTTGTGCCTAGAGTAGAAAAGAATACAGACAGCATCGATTTTCTGGAATTTTGTGGGCCAAAGCTTTTCCAGATTGCCGAGTTTCCCGACCCGGGGTGGTGACCTTGGTAAACTAACTCTAAACCAGTAGTCCCTAAATCATGGCCTTGTGCCTAGTTTAGAAAAGAAAAAGAAAATAATTAGATGATATCAGTGCGATACACTTGTAGCGTCTAATGTCTCCACTCCCGACTCAATATTTAGCCAGATCTTGTACAGCTGATTTGAACCACGATATGTAAACTAAGAACTTAGTATCTCAACGACGTACACACACTTCTGCTTCGATTTAACATGCAATAAATATTGCAATAAATATTTATTTATTTAATTTTTAGCTGTTAACACTTGCTGTTCACTTGGAATAAATTCGCAACATTATTTAGCAAATTTGGAATTTGATTATAAAGATTAAGAAAAATAAAAAATAATTAACTTCTAAAACAAAATGCAAAAATATATAAATAAATAAAAATTAATTGATAATTAAAAAAAAACAAATCTATAAATTAAGCACAACCTGTCTGCTTGTAATCTATTTAATTAAATGAAATTAAAATCCTAGCATCATAAAATATTTTAAAAATGTGTTTTTTAGCAGATAAAAGGGAATTATTTAATTACTCTTAGAAGAGGAATAAACATTTTTATAAATAATTAAATATATTAAATTACAGAAAAATGTTAATAAAATAATAAAATATATAGAACCGCGAAGTAAATAAATATTCGTCGATTAACAAAACCACACATGTACATATACAGACATACGTACACAAACGCATGTGCAGACACATAGATACTTATACACATGTACACATACATCAGCGTGCACACAGATACAGAAAGATAGATAGATAGATAGATAGATAGAAAGAGAGAGAGAGAGAGAGAGAGAGAGAGAGAGAGAGAGGGAGGGAAAATAAAGTCTTAATGTTAATTATGTAAGAAATATAATATAGTTTTATTCAGTTGCCCTCCGGGGCCAGAGATACAAAAGGTTGATTCAAAAGAAAATATTTTGAAAAGGGTGTTCTACAGATTTAAGAATTCGTATTAAAGCTTTGGTTTCTGTTCTGTTAAAGCCTTCTTCATTATATAGCATTATAAGACGTTTCTAGATGCCTCATATAATTCAATTATACATACATACATACATACATGCATGATAGGCGCAGGCGTGGCTGTGTGGAAAGAAGCTTGCTTCCCAACCACATGGTTCCGGGTTCAATCCTGCTGCGTAGCACCTTGGGCAAGTGCCTTCTCCTATAGCTTCGGGCAGACCAAAGCTTTGTGAGTGTTTTAGGTACATACCTGTGTGTGTCTTTGTGTTTACTTCGCGAGTCGAAGGTCGGCCTAAAACGGTAAACCAAGGTCGTTTTTGCAAACGTTTAGAAGAATGAAGGGCATCTTGCGAGTGCCTTAGGAAAGCAAGACTTCTACAGACACCAGTCCGAATGCACAATTATATCGAAGAGTGAAGGGAAAACATGTTATAAAGGCATAGTTGAAAAACGGTTTATGCATAGATCGCACAACCAATGTTTCAACTTATTTTCAAATCCATCAAGACTACTGTTTTTAGTCCCCTTACATTTCGCTTGTGACAATAAAAAAGTTTATTAGCCGTTACTTTTATTGGCAATAAACAAATGTTTATTAACAATACAAAAAAGTTATTAGCTGTCAGCCCGATCCAGCAGAATTTGTATAGAAGACGTTCCAGCTGTGACAATCTGTCCGAATCACTAATTGGTTGGGACATAAAAAAATGCAGTCTGTCAAGCATACACACACATATATATGTGTGTGCTTATTCATATCCATCCATCTATCCATCCATCCATCCATCCATCCATCCATACACGCACGCACAGAGAGAGAGAGAGAGAGAGAGAGAGAGAGAGAGAGAGAGAGAGAGAGAGAGAGAGAGAGAGAGAGAGAGAGAGAGAGAGAAATAGCAGCGGTAACTAGAGAGGAGGAACAAACAAATTTTAGGTTAGTTAAATGATATATTTCGACTTTGAAAAGAAGAAATTCACTGCAGTTTACTGCAGAGAAGAAACTGATATCTGCTCTGTGACGCTCCCTGGCGGACGGCTAGATGCGTTTCTACCTTCTTAACCTTCCTCAGTGGGAGATACAAAAGAGAGATAACCCTGGGAAGATTAGAAAGCCGTAGCTTATTCATATACATTCATCCATCCACACACACACACACACACACACACACACACACACACACACACACACACACTCCTTCTGTAGGAACTCTATAGGGCTCATACAGAAAGTTTGTCTCTTAGGACCAGCAAGGATTATCAGGAGGGTCCTAAGCACTTTGCTGAAAACTTGTGGATAAGTCCTACCAGGCGTAAGATCGAACTTGAGTCAAACCAGAATAATAATAATAATAATAATAATAATAATAATAATAATAATAATAATAATAATGATTTCAAATTTTGGCACAAGGCCAGCAATTTCAGGGGGGAAAGGTAAGTAGATTACATTGGACCCCAGTGTTCAACTGGTACTTATTTTATCGATCCCGAAAGAACGAAAGGCGAAATCAGCATTGGCGGAAATTGAAGCCAGTAGATAAAGGCGGATGAAATGCCGTTAAGCATTTTGTCCGGTATATAATAATGATAATAATGAAAATAACAATTCGTAATTATAAGAATAATGATAATGATATATTTATTAATAATAATAATAATAATAATAATAATAATAATAATAATAATAATAA
Organism: Octopus bimaculoides; assembly: GCF_001194135.2. NCBI lineage: Eukaryota > Metazoa > Mollusca > Cephalopoda > Octopoda > Octopodidae > Octopus > Octopus bimaculoides. The sequence continues at coordinate 6,665,939 of NC_068999.1, read as the reverse complement.
TAATAATATATTGTCGGCAACTTAACGCCTGAAGTTTGATTCAAGAGTAATTGACTCATTAGTACTGTTTCTTTTCGGTGAATGCGTGTGTGTGTGTGTGTGTATATATGGATGTGTGTGTTTGTTAATATATATCTATGTGTATATGTATACATATATATGTATATACAAATATTTACATATATATATATTAAAGCTCATATATACATACATGTATATTAAACTCATATATATTTGTGTATATATATATATATAAATACATTCAAGTATTCGTGTGCATATGTATATACGCGTATATATGTATATGCAAACAACGTATATATATATATATATATATATATATATATATATATATATATATATATATATATAT
>NC_068999.1:6664204-6665167 GCF_001194135.2 Octopus bimaculoides | reverse complement strand
CTATGTAAGATTGTATATATGTATGTACGTATGTATGTATGTATGACGTCAAGTCTTATATAGTATTTATTTTCTCTTAATTCATATATACACACATACACAATATATATGCATACGTATACACAGACACAAACAAACATATGCATATATATATATATATTATATATACATACATACGTGCATGCATGCATACATGTATGCATATACATAAACTTACATATGAATGTATGTAAGATTGTACATATATATACATGTATGTATGTATAGAATCATACATATATTCATATATATATATATGCATGTATATACATATAGTGTATATATATGTGTGTGTGTATAAATTAATGGGTAATGAAATATTATATAAGACTTTTGACGTCATACAATTGAATACATACTTATGTACGGAGACATACAAAAAGCACACGCACACACGTACACACATACACGTGTATATTTACATACATGGTTGCATACGCAGACAAACATGTATGCACACACGTACACGTGTGCATTATTTATTAACCTTACTTTAGCCGTATTAGAGAAAACAACAGCTAAGCCTGTTAAAGTAACACAACACGGCTAATTGCTTCGTCAAACATTTATGAAATTACGACGACGACAATAACAACAACAAAAACAATAATAGGTGTAATAGCAGTAGCAGTAGAAGCAACACTGAGAGGAGATTTATTAAGAAATTGGGCTACTGTATATAAAGGGTACGCTCTCTCTGTCTCTCTTTCTCTCAGATACACATGCACACACATGCAGATACACACGTACGCGCGCATGCAGACACACACATAGGTACATAGAGAAAGAGCAACAAGAATTACAAACAATGCTCAATGGACACAACGATGTGAACGACAATTACAATACACTAACAACAACAACAAAATCAGCATCATCACCATCAGCAAGAACAAGAACAACAAGAACAACAACAACAACAAC
>NC_068999.1:6663882-6664194 GCF_001194135.2 Octopus bimaculoides | reverse complement strand
TATATATATATATACATACATACATGCATGCATGCATACATACACAAATTCATACGTATACATAAACATGTATATATGAATCTATGTAAGATTGTATATATGTATGTACGTATGTATGTATGTATGACGTCAAGTCTTATATAGTATTTATTTTCTCTTAATTCATATATACACACATACACAATATATATGCATACGTATACACAGACACAAACAAACATATGCATATATATATATATATTATATATACATACATACGTGCATGCATGCATACATGTATGCATATACATAAACTTACATATGAATGTATGT
>NC_068999.1:6662819-6663481 GCF_001194135.2 Octopus bimaculoides | reverse complement strand
ATTACAATACACTAACAACAACAACAAAATCAGCATCATCACCATCAGCAAGAACAAGAACAACAAGAACAACAACAACAACAACAACATCAACATCATCAGCATCATCACCATCAACAACAACAACAACTTAAGAAGCAACCTCAGCAATAACGGCGAGATTGCAGATCAAAACCGAAATCTCATCCGTAAAATCAGTGACTGTTGTACGAGAATAATAAAAAAACAAAAAAACACTTAGACACATTCACGCTCACACACATATAGATACATGCACACACACACACACACACACACAGTTGCAAGCGCACGCACACAATGTACACGTACAAACTCACTCGCAAACACACACACGCGTTCGCGCGCACACATGAACTCTCACACAATGTACGTTTACAAAATCTCTCTCACACACACACGTACAAACACACGCGCACACATATACTAATGCACATTTAAACATGCATACGAGGGCACTTGTACACGTACATGTAGGAACCGATCTTATCTGTGAGTAGGTACATAGTGTCTGTCTGTCTGTCGGTCTATCAATCTATCATTAAAACAGTCCTTCCCGCAAAGCAAATTAAATAAAATTTGGGATTTTTTGCGGAGGGTGAAAGTGTTAATAAGAACAGGACAGTGAGGGCTGTTGGGCCAAG
>NC_068999.1:6659993-6662809 GCF_001194135.2 Octopus bimaculoides | reverse complement strand
AAAGTGTTAATAAGAACAGGACAGTGAGGGCTGTTGGGCCAAGACGATAGAAAAATTTTTTATGAACGCTAGGTAGACGAAGCATGAAAGAAGAGACAGAAAAAAGCACGTCTTTTCTTTAGGAGGGAAGTGGACAGAAAGAACGATCTCCTTGTTCTTCATCCTCTTTGTCTTTCTCTCCTACCATTTCCCTATTCTTCTCTCCCTTTCACCGTTTCCTCTCTCTTTCACTCTTCCTCCTTGACTTTCTCGTCGCTGACACGTGACGAGAGAGTCTGCCAGCTCGCAGCCTTTGCTGGAGCAAATATTGCCAGGCATTTTGTCTGATGATCTCATGAGTTCCTTATTTGGTACATGGACGACGGATGGCAAACATTGCCAGGAAAACTATTTCTAACGTTGGCGCAAGGCCATACATTTCTGTAGAGAAGGGTGCAAGCGGTTGGTATCTTTTACGCGTTCCAGTCATTGGACTGCGGCCATACTGGAGCACCACATTAAAGAGTTTTAGTAGAACAAATCGACCCCGTTATTTTTTCTTTGATTTTAAAGCCTGATACTTATTCTGTCGGTGTTCCTTGCGTAACCGCAAACACGCATGCGCGCACACTAACACATGCATGCACACACACACGTATACATACACAAACATACATACATACATACACACGTGCAATGGTTAATAAATAATGCCCCAAGGCGGCGAGCTGGCAGAAGGGCGAAAAACTTAGCAGTATTTCGTCTGCCGTTACGTTCTGAGTTCAAATTCCGCCGAGGTCGACTTTGCCTTTCATTCTTTCGGGGTCGATAAATTAAGTACCAGTTGCGTACTGGGATCGATCTAATCGATTGGCCTCCTGCCCCCCAAATATCGGGACTTGTGTCTAGAGTAGAAAAGAATAAATAATACTCGAAAGTAATTCCCAATTTCCTCTTTTGTTTTACAATAACTCCGCGAAAAATATTCCCATAATTCTTAATTTTAACATGTATTTTGATTAGTATACATCAGCAGCTGTGGCCACATAGTGGATTGTAATGACGGAATAAGCAGATGTATTTCAAGAGGAAACAGCTGCAATTTGTCCAAACTACTTATCTAAATACATACACATATCTATACAAATGTGTGTGTGTGCGCACGCGTGCTTAATTTTAAAAAAGGGCGTTATTGACCACAAAAGTATTTGAAATCAAGGTTCAATGAGTCGCAACGAAGACCGTAAGTCACTGTTATCCAGTGATATAACGATTCGGACAAAAAACTTCTTCAATTTAAAAAAGCATCATTAAAAATACACAAATGTCTTCACTCACCTTCTCATCGTATGATTTCCAGAATATTCTACCGTTAAATGAATGGTTTTAAAATATAAATATTCTCCTTGTTGAGTAGCTTTAGGAGCGTTCAGATGCAGCCGATCTACAATCAAAGATAATCCAGCCACGAATATACCATTTGTATTCAAATTAGTGTATCTAAGACTCAATATCCGATATGAACTTCATTCGTTGTTGTTGTTGTTGTTGTTGTTGTTCAGTTCTAGATGAATCAGCCGATACCATCCCATTTTTTAGTCATACATGGTGTAGCTACGACTACATAACTCAATGTAATTTTTTTTTTCAAATTTATTAAAATAAGATTTGAAGGCAATTTTGTGTTAGACGAACGACCACATAAAGATTCCTCACTTCGGTTACGAGTCCAGCTTGTTTTAGACGGCAGAGTGGGATTTGAGCGCGACTTGGTTGCTATTTCTAACAGGTCAAATAGCGGCGTAGAAGACCTCCATTAGCTCAATGAATATACTTTTTATCGAAAGCATTGAATTAATCAACCAGTCTGTGTGTGTGTGTGTGTGTGTGTGTGTGTGTGGTTGTGAGTGTGAGTGTTGTCAGTATCTCTTGCGAGTTTCTGTGCGCGTGCGTGTGAGTATGTATAAATCTCTCTCTGTCTGTCTGTCTGTATGATTGTATGTATGTATGTATGTATGTATGTATGTATACATACGTATGTGTAGGCCAATGCAAACATTTTGCTCATATTTACACATAGGAATATATGTACGTTTTAATACACAAACACACGTCCACACACACATACACACGCAACCACTACACATGCACAAGCACGCAGAAAACCCCTCTCCCACACACACGTACACACACATACAAACGCACACTCACACATAACTTCTCCCCCCACCCCATAACTGCAGGATTTAATTCCTGATGAGTCAAAACATGAAAAATTTTCTATTTGTTTGAAGTAAAACAACAACACAATAATCCTAGAAACCATCACTACTACTACTACTACTACTACTACTACTACTACTACTACTACTACTACTACTACTACTACTACTGTTGCTGCTGCTGCTGCTGCTGCTACTACTCCTGCAATAAGCAAATAAACAGTACATATACAATAGAAAAAAAACTTGAAAGAAGAAGTTAAGATCTCTTCTTCCATTCCAGGGAAATGAAAAGGAGTTATCCGACTCAGAATGAAACATGGAATAAAAGAATTGTCAAACAATATGTATTAAAATACAATACATAATAAAATACTATGGAATATACACAATTTGAAAACGAAGCAAAATACAATATGTAATAAAATAGAGTAAAGAAAAGAAAAAAAAGAAGAACTGTTACAGAAACCGAATTGAAATGATCTTGGCCAAGAGACGTTGCATGAGGAGAAAGTTAAAAGAAAAAAAAAAAATAACGCGTGTGCATTTTCTAACGTTGTAATGTCAATGAAATGTATATGTATATGTATATGTATATGTATATGTATATATATA
>NC_068999.1:6656521-6658447 GCF_001194135.2 Octopus bimaculoides | reverse complement strand
ACACACACACACACACACACACACACACACACACACACACATATATATATATATATATACACAAATATAGGACGGTCTTCTTTCAGTTTCCGTCTACCAAATCCACTCACAAGGCTTTGGTCGGCCCGAGGCTATAGTAGAAGACACTTGCCCAGTGGGACTGAACCCGGAACCATGTGGCTGGTAAGCAAGCTACTTACCACACAGCCACTCCTACGCCTATCTGAAGGATACATCAAAGGGAAACGCTGCTGATAATTACAGATAAATTTCTTGCCTCCCATAAATGTGGAAGTTACTGTCAGGAGGAATTGCAGAAGAACTATGCAAATTTCTTGATGAGAACGATATATAACCGATTGAACAAAAAAGGCTGTAGAAGAAGGTGCAGAGGTACCAAACGAAGAACGCATTTGGGAATGGCCTGGATTGACTGTCGCAAAGCTTATGAAATGATTCCACATTCGTGGATCATGGAGTGATTAAGATCTGTTTGGAATTGCAAGGAATGTAAGGTATTTCCTGAAGAGAAGTATGGTGGGGTGAAAAACTGAACTGACATCTTACGGAAAAAGCCTGGGCACCCCTGGGTATCAGAAGAGGGATTTTCCAGGGTGATAGTTTATCTCCGTTACTTTTTGTTCTCTGCATGATACGCCTGACCGCGGTACTTATGAAAATGAACCTGGGCTACCAACTAAAGGGAAAATCCTAAACAAGCAACCACTTCCTCTTCATAGATGATTTGAAACTATGACAAGAATGAGACACACAAGTTCTTTAGTGAACACTGTTCAATGTTTTATAATAATAATAATAATAATAATAATATTTTTTTTTAATAATAACAATAATAATAATAATAATAAGCCCTGAAATTTAGGGGAGTGGGATAGTCGATTACAACCCCAGTGTTTTACTGGTAGTTAATTTATCGACCCCGGTAATAATAATAATAATAATAATAATAATAATAATAATAATAATAATAATAATAATTACAAAAAAATCACAATAATGACAACAATTTGGGGGGAAGGGGACTCATCGATCTTTCGATCCAGTGTCCATCTGGTATTTATTTCCTTGAACCCGAAAGGACGAAAGGTTAAGTCAACCTCGACTGGATTTGAACTCCCAACGCAAAACCGGAAGAGATACCGCTCAGTATTTTGTCTAACTTGCTAAGTGTTCTGCCAGCTCGACGCCATCCTAAACGCTAGAAATCAATGAAAATACCTGCCAGACACCATAATCAAAGATTCATAAAGAACACCTGTGCACGCTGATGAACTCAAACTTAAAAAAAAAGAAAAAATAATACATGACAAACGCAAATAGGACAATAAACAAACAAAAATAAGAAACAGAATAGAAATAGAAGGACTCGCGACAGAATATAAAGGGAAGTTGTAATTGGAGAACGATGGGAGAGTAGAAAGAAAGGAAGAAGAAATAACAACCGGGAAACACGATCTCTAAGAATTGCAGTATCAATCAATCAATCAATCAATCTATATATCTGTCTATCTATCTATCTGTCTGCCTGCCTACCTACCTACCTACCTACTTACCTATCTATCTATCTATCTATCTATCTATCTATCTATCTATCTATCTATCTATCTATCTATCTATCTATCTGTCTGTCCGTCTGTCCGTCTGTCTGTCTGTCTGTCTGACTGTCTATCTATCTATCTATCTATCTATCTATCTATCTATCTATCTATCTATCTATCTATCTATCTATCTATCTATCTATTTATCTATCTATCTATCTATCTATCTATCTATCCAAGGTTATAACGGAGACGCTATTTATGGAGCTATTGCAAATTTCCGATGCAGTGAATATATATATGTATAATATATATATAATATACATACATACATACACCTTTACATACATATATATATATATATATA
>NC_068999.1:6653455-6655700 GCF_001194135.2 Octopus bimaculoides | reverse complement strand
GAGAGAGACTGTGGTTCAGAGAAGAAAAGTGGAAGGACGAGGCCGTTAAAACGGGAAAGGAGCCAAAATGTGAGTAGAGAAGCGAGAGGTATACAAAAATAGAGAAGAACTTTTCTATTGGTTGGTTGATTTCCGTTGAGACAGAGGAGATGGCGCTGGTGGTGGTGGTGGTGGTGGTGGTGGTGGTTATGGTGGGCGATGTTGGAAAGCTTACGAAGCATTCCGCTTATTAGAAACTAGTTAATAGATAGATAATGGTGATGGTGATGGTGATGGTGATGATGATGGTGGTGGAGGGGGTAACGGACATTGATAGATCGGGGTAGGCTTCATGGTTAATTGAACAGAGGTAAGCGTTGTGGTCAGTTAGATCATTAGTGATGATAGATCTTCTGTCTGATTTAACGATGACCACTTCGTTTGTTCGATCTACTTTCAGTCCACATCACTTTGAAAACATCGGATCTCGTTCGATCACCGAAGTTAATCAACTTCGAGCTTGGTTAGTACTTAAATGAGTGAGTTTGTTATCAGAGGAGAAACCTAGGTGTTATAAGCAAAGCACCTGGCTTAGATGCAAGCATAGCTGTGTGGTTAAGACGTTGGCTTTACAATCATGTGGGTTCGGGTTCATTCCCACTGGGCACTACTTTGGACATGTGTTTTCTCTCCATTTTTTTTTTCGTTCTCTCTCCATTTCTTTCTGTCGAAGAGCGTAGGCTCGAAACGTAAAAGACTTATCCATTTTTCCCGAGCCTTAAACTCAATGTCTCCTGGAAGAGTCATACAACAAACGCCGACTTATACCAGGGACTACCAAAAAAGTAACATTGAAGATACAACATAGAAATATGAGGCTAGCTGGATGCCGCATCAGACATACCGATGAAATTGCTAACAAGCTAGTGCTCTGGCAACCCACGGAAGGAAGAACCAGGAGAAGAACGAGGAAGACGACCTATATCTATCTATCTATCTATCTATCTATCTATCTATCTATCTATCTATCTATCTATCTATCTATCTATCTATCTACCTATCTATCTATACTTATAGTCTACTTATATATATTTGTCCATGGACCTATATACATTGAGAAAATAAATACTTTATACAGTTTGTTATGCTTCATATAAAAGAAATACTCTACTTTCACTGTTCCATTTTCTACTTACGATTGCCAGAATGTCTAAACTAAAGATAATCAAGGAAATACACTCTAGAATTTACCATAATTACCTATTTACCTGCTGGGTCAATAACTGTTTCATTTCGTAACGATTTTCTCTTTTATTCTCTTTTGTTTATGCGTGTTACTTTACATCTTTTAGCTTTGTTTAGTTAATCTTATTTAATTATATGCATAGGTATATGTATGTGTGTGTATATATATATATATATATATATATATATATATATATATATATATATATATATATATATATGTGTTATACACACAAGCACACAGACACAGACACACACATATATATATGTACCTGTTGCCTGTGTATACTAGCATATATAGGTACGTATGCATGTATATATGTGTGTGTAAAGTAATAGGTATTTGCATGAACGAAAATAGAGTATAATGAAATATTTATATAATACGGTATAGTCTGTCAGTGATAATACATTTTGACTTGACTTTTCATATTCTTTTAATGGAAAGCGATTATCAGATGATAAATGCCAAACAGAAAATGCAGACCATACAGAAAATGACAAATCTGTGTGAGTTAGATACACTTGAGAAGAGCCTAATATTCAAAATCTTTTAGATAAATCTGAGAACCTAGTAAATATTAGATCAGAGATGTTGACTAAATACAACCACACCAGCGAGTGCCTTCTGTAACACTGGAAGATCATACCACCAACTGCATGACTGATAGTTACTTAACTTTAACTGGAACAAAAATTAACCATTTCACTTTTAACCCACTATTAATAGTGTTTCATATTCAGATCCTTTTATTAAATTCATTCAGTTGTTAAACATAAATACATCTTGGAATTAAATGGTTTTGATTTACTGTCAGGTGACTTTTGGCCAACCCTGTATATATATATATATAAAAAATTATTTATGAGGGTAGAAATTGATATTAATCAATTTGAACCAGTGGTCTAGCATATTAAAAAAATCCGAACATTAAAATTATATTACATACAAAAATAAGAGGGATGACCAGCAAAAGTGGACTCCTATATGCTAGAAATAGATGCCGAATCATCTAATCAC
>NC_068999.1:6652143-6653311 GCF_001194135.2 Octopus bimaculoides | reverse complement strand
CATCTTGGAATTAAATGGTTTTGATTTACTGTCAGGTGACTTTTGGCCAACCCTGTATATATATATATATGTATGTATATATATGCATAACAAAGGGACGAAAGGTCCCTCCCGAGTCACAGGTTCATAGGGCCTGTTTTTCGGATTTTGTGACGTATATACGCCCGTCCTTCCGGATGGAACGCTGGTCCGCAGCAGGATCACACAGTTTTGCCACTCAAGAACACAACTCACCGCCCAGATCAGGAATCGAAAGCACGCACATGTGCCACGCACATCCACCACAACACATAGTAATGTACATGCATGCATACACCATACACACGCACACACACACAAAACACACACACACACACACATGCATATATAAGCTCGCCCTTTCCTACCTCTTCATTGCACTTTTCCTCTTAGCTGTCAGATCCATTATCTTATGACAAGAGACATTTATGCTGTAACAATGGCGACGATGCATCTCCTTTATTTTCTCACAGATTTGCTCTCATTTTCAGAAAACTAATACATCTCTTCTGTATTTATTTCACGCAGAGATTGCGGCTATTCTCATAGCATAAATATTAGTTTTAAATTTCGTGTCATTACTTACCGACACCAGCTGAATTTTGTAATTTCTGTAAATATATATCTCCAGCCTGAGGCTTATATAAACATGCATGCATGTATGTATATGTATGTATATGTATGTATATGTATGTAAGTATGTATGCATACATACATACATACATACATATACATACGTACGTACACACACACGCACGGACACACACACACAAGTGCGAGAGTAGGTTACTCGTTTAATTTTAGGCTTGAATTACGAAGATTATAACTATTAGCCCCACGTTTTACCGATTTTCATGTAAGCAATTTAATAAAAGAGACATCAGGTTTTGCATCTACACATGGTATGAGATATATACGTATAAGTACGCTAACAAGGCACGCACACACACATATATATACATATATATGCATACATACATAAATATATGTATATATATATTCTTAAGTATATAATTATAAAAATATATACTTAAAAATGAATTTTACCGATATTGTGGTTTTTTACCCGCTAGTCACTGATACAATCATTTTAATGATTATATCCTCAATTTATAAGTATATATATATATATATATATATATATATATAT
>NC_068999.1:6643458-6648333 GCF_001194135.2 Octopus bimaculoides | reverse complement strand
TATATACATATATATATATATGTATATGTATGTATGTATATATATACGCATGTTTTTGTGTATATATAAATACATAGACACACCGTTGTGTTAGCTGAAAGTAATTCATCAAAGTAACCTATTTAATTACTACTTATTATGAAGCAATTAATTGAAAGTCTGGTTTCAATCATTTCCATTTGGAATCAGAGAATCAGTCTTTTTTTTTTATTCGTTTAAATTAAAAAGTATTTTCCTTCCATTGTTTCCATTGTATTAAAACAACTTTTTACAGTTTGGAATTATTTCTGGTGCTAGTGAGAAATCGGTGTCGGAAAATACAGTGCAATAGAACAACTATTTTTGTCACTTTACCCCACTTTTTACAAAATCACTGGGAGACATAACTCCACAATGTGCAGTTTCCGAGTAATGGTTGGAAATTTATCTGTTCTATAACAGCATAAACCTTAATTTTAAGGGTTCGTTACATCAGAATATATCTAGGTTTTCTTTTTAGAATGTTAAATAATACAAAACTAAAATAAATCATAAGAAACAATAAACGAATTATAAAGAAGAAGATTTATTAAGTCTTTATTCTTTGACTGGTTGCAGTCATTGGATTGCGGCCATGCTGGGGCACTGGCTTGAAGAGTTTAGTCGAATAAATCGACTCCAGTACTTGTTCTTTTTTTTAAAGTCTGGTACTTATGCTATCGGTCACTTTTGCCGAACCGCTATGATAAAGGACGTAAATAAACCAACACTAGAGGGTAGGGGACACACACATACGCACACACACACATGCAAACCTGCATACATACGCACACACAAACGCACATACATATACGCGAAGGGCTTCCAAATAGTTTTCCTCTACCAAATTTACTCTCAATGTTTTGGTAGGTTGAGGGCAATAGTTGAAAAAACCTGCCCAAGTTGCAGTGCAGTGGGACTGAACTAACAACCTTGCAATTTCGAAGCGAACTTTTTGACCATACACAAACGCCTACACCTGTACAAAAGTAATTAATTTTAGCCATGGATATATAATTATCATATTCTTTTTTTTTTCAGCTATGAAAATGTTCTTTTATGACATCACACCACTTGAATTTCATTATTTATTACTTCATATCTTCAATGGTTGTAGAAAGGTATGAGTTGATTTATTCCAAAGAGCTGTTCCTTACGACCGTGTGGAACCAGACATTGATTAACTAGTCATTTACGTGGATATCGTAAAAGGTAAAAGAATAAGAGTTATGTATAAGTTAAGATAATGAAAATTTTCTTTTATGACGTCATGTCATTTCCCATTATAACGACAACGATAGTCTTGGACAGTTTTCAGAATTTTATTACGTTTTATTTTACTTTATATCTTCAATGGTTTAGAGAGGAAGAATTGTTGGGAAAACAGCGAACAACGAACGAAAGTTTTCTGTGAATTGTTAACACTTTATCTGTCTTGTATGTGTCATGTGATACGCAGGAAATACTTCCCTAGTCTCCATGAATTAGTTATAACATGCGTTCCCAATTTTTTCCAATCAGCTTAGTTACTTGGGACTTATGAAGGGAAGGCTTTATATTATTCCAAACGTATGAAACAAGGGCTAACTAAACGTCTGAAAACAAGCACGGACGTTTTGGACGAGCTAACGAAAACGCTTGGACAGGCAAAGGATTAGAAATATGAAAGTGAAGAGGTTAACAACATGACACCATGTCACACTAATTTTAGTGAATATGAAAAAAAAAAACCCCGAAAAACTCTCGTTAAAAAGGAAGCAGAAGATAATATAAAGTGGGTGTCTGAACAGCGCCAAGGAATAGATTGATAGACAGAGAGACGGATTTGAAGATGAGTGGATAACATGAAGGGGCTTGTATAGATACGGCCTTTTTAGGGTTACAGATTTTGATTGATTAAAGGGTCACTAACACTTGAATCGACTCTCGTCATTATCTCGTATTATATTTCAGCGATCTCCACTTTAGACAATAGTTAAATCTTAATACACTGAAACAGACCATCGATGCTCACATACAAACACAAACACACAGCCAGTTATATAGAATTATTATTAGATACACTCGTATATAAAGATATTGCTTCACATATCTATTCCCGGAAGTGATTCCATTAGCCCCATTACTTTACTCTAAATCCTGATTCTTTTTTTTTCTAAAGACTATTCCTGTGTTTTAATACATCTCTTTGCTACTTCACAATTGTCATTTCTACTTTACATAGTTATTACAGTCTATAAAGTTTCATCTATAGATGACGTATTTTTTTTCCAGCATTCTTAATCACACATATAGAACAAGATGGATGCTGGTTGAAGGTAAGCCTACTCAGCTAATCTCAGCAATTAGCATTATATGAACGATGATTTTTTAAGGATTAAGCCTATCTTCAACTATCATATTTTTAAGAGAATATTGTCTGATATTTTATATTCTATTCAAAAATATTCAAAATATTTTTGCTGTATATATTTTATACACAATTCTCTTTTTGTAAATATCCAACAAATCACATTTTAAAAATATATATTCGTATATGCTCAAATACAATATCCTAGTTGCAGTTGTTTTGTTTCTTAAAATTTTCCTCTCTTTTGCAAACATTTCAGATTTCTTCTCCATTAGTATTTATATTGTTCAAGCTTCATTCTTTATATTTATAACATAACTCGCAAACACAAACATTAGCATTTAAATTAGATTCATAACAAAATATCGAAACACACAAATACGATTTGAAAAACATTGAAACTCCATAATAATGGAAAGCGTATGGATATGGAGTCCACCGGAAATTTGTTGTAACTGAATGCTAAGATTTTTACGATGGCTGAATACAATGGAAGATAGTAGATAACTCGGCCCCTAACCCTAATCGTAAATTAGCCTAAACCTCTTCCTTGCTGTCATCGTCTTTATAAACATCTTCAATGTAAGGGTTTATTAAATGCATAAAAATATAAGCATACGTATATATACGTAAGCATATACATACATTATATTTTCACACACATACACGCATGTATGTATACACATGTATATGATATATATGTATATATGCATATTTATATAAAATATGTATGTATGATTCTGCCAGCTCGCCGCCTTAACTTTTCTCCTTAACCCTTTCTACTATAGACACAAAGCCTGAAATTTGGGGCAGGTTTAGTCGATTACTTCGAAGTGCTCAACAAGTACTTATTTTACCGACCCCCAAAAGGATAGAAGACAAATTCGACCTCGGCGGAATTTGAACTCAGAACGGAAAGACGGACGAAATACTACTAAACATTTCGCCCGCGTACTTACAATTCTACCAGCTTGCTTCCTTAATAATAATCTTTTCAACTCTAGGTACAAGACCTGGAATTTGAGAGGAGGGGGAGGATGGTCGATCACATCGACCCCAGTACGTGACTGGTGCTTATTTCACTGACCCCCAAAAAGATGAAAGGCAAAGTCGACCTTGGCGGAGTTCGAACTTAGAACGGAGCAACGAGCGAAATGCGAAATACCTTCTAGACATTTTGCCCGGCATGCTAACGATTCTGCCAGCTCCCCGCCCTCGCCACCTTAATAATAAATAATAATAATAATAATAATAATAATAATAATAATAATAATAATAATAATAATAATAATAATAATCTAAGAACATCTGAAGAAGAATTGTAATTCCGAAATATCATCGGACTATGGATATTTAGTCCCTATTTTTGTATTATAGTGCATTATTGTACCATTCTAAACTTTTTATTCTTTACAAAAAATACACAATGCTTCAAGCGAACTACAATACTCTCCTAATAATAATAATAATAATAATAATAATAATAATAATAATAATAATAATAACAGAAACAATTCCTATCATAGTAGGTGCCTTAGGTATGATAAAAAAATATTCAGACAAATACATAACAAAAACACCAGGACTTACAAATATATATAACATACAGAAAATTGCACTACTGGGCACTGCACACATCCTACGCAAAACACTTTCAATACAGTAACCATAAGAGCATCACAGCAAACCACAGCACATACTCAAGGCACACAGAGCTGCGCTCGGTAGTGAAGTGAAAGCACGTTATAAAAATAAAACTACTGAACAATAATAATAATAAATAATAATAATCATACAGTTTTTAGTGATAATTGTCCTACAAAGCGTAGCGCAGTGCAAACTCACTAACCGAGTGATAATGCTAAACTACAATATGACGATTCGAGGCAGAGAGCGAACATTTAACGCTTGTATTTGATTGATTTCTGAGCAGAAGTATTCATCGTGTGATTCTTCAATGTCTTTTAATGACATTAAATTGCAAGAATGCTATTACGGTTGCGACGGATGCTTTACTTAACGCCACCCACAGAGCTTCATGATGTGCCTTATTAACTTCCGTGTTTTACTGTTATTAATAGTTAAGCTTCATATTTATAAGAATGTGGACCTTTAAGGTCTGGAGATGCCATAGCTTTGTTGAGCGTCAGCAGGATTTGGAGAAAGCCAAATGATGTAATTTATGTTTTATTTTGCTGCAAGGAAAACATTGTGTACAAAGCATAAACTTATACAAATGTATCGTAAATAAATACATAATCGAGATAGAAATAGCAAAAACGACAAAATACAAATATATGTATGTATGTATGTATGTATGTATTTATGTATGTATGTATGTTTGTATGTATGTTTGTTTGTATGTATGTATGTATGTATGCATGTATGTATATACTATTTGTATTTTGTATATACTATTTGTATTTTGTATATACATATACATATGTATATATATATATATATATATATATATATATATATATATATATATATATATATATATATAT
>NC_068999.1:6641095-6643013 GCF_001194135.2 Octopus bimaculoides | reverse complement strand
ATATACACCCACCCATAAACACACATATGCATAATTATATACACACACACACACACACACACACACACATATATGAATATACACACACACACACACGCACACACACCCAACAAACACACACACTGATGCCGCTATAATATCTGAATATAACAAAACATTTCATAAGCATTTGGTTCTTTAAATGTAAAATTTGATTTACTCTAAAGAGCCTTTCTTTGTAACAGAGAGGAACCCAAACTATTTATTTATCAAATCGATAGATATCGAAAAAGGTAAACGACTTGGAATTATGTCAAATTTACGATTGTGAATATTTTCGCTTATGATCTCATCTTATATTCTGTTTCGCTTATGATCTCATCTTATATTCTGTTATTGCCTCATCCCAAATGAAAAGTTTTCAGAATCTTGCTTTTTTAATCTTTACTTTAAATCTTCAATGTTTGAGAGAGGAATTGTTGGAAAAAAACCTGCACCTCTTTTAGCGGATGAAGGTTAAGCGGCTTGGCCATTTAACAAGATACCACGTCAACCTATCATTAACTAATATAGCCATAAAACACTCGGTAAAAATGGAAAACGTTGCTACGTGTCTATTCCTCCCACACAACGTCCTGTCTGGGAATCGAAATCGCCATCCTCCGACCGCGAGTCCGCTGCCCTAACCACTGGGACAGTGTGCTTCCACAAAATATACTTATATAAATAAACATGAATACACATATATTATAATATTAGACAGCTAGCAGAAACGTTAGCATGCTGGGCAAAATGCTTAGCGGTATTTCGTCTGTCTTTACGTTCTAAGTTCAAATTCCGCCGAGGTCGACTTTGCTTTCGTCCTTTCGAGGTCGATAAATTAAGTACCAGTTGCGTTCTGGGGTCGATCTAATCGACTGACATCTTCTCCCAAAATTTCGGGCCTTGTGCCAAGAGTAGAAAAGAATATTTGACGAATTTATGTTAGTTGTTGTTGGAACTTTTACTCCATGTTTCATGTTAGCAGAATGATCAGTCGATATGCCAGCGGCATTTCTTTGAAGTTGTTAAAACTTTGAGTAATTACTGCACTGAGAGTCACCTTTAATCAAAGTTAATATGGTAACTAATGGCAAAGGGAAACCATTCAGTTTGCTTGTAGCGCTGACATACCAACCGACACACCTACGCGCGCACACACACACACACACACACACATGCGGGTGAACATTCACGTATATATATATATATATATATATATATATATATATATATATATATGCGGGTGAACATTTACGTATATATATATATATATATATATATATATATATGCGTTATATGAGGATTTGACATACATATTTGAATGGTATACAGTGAACAAAGAGTATTAAGATAGCGTACCTCACAACAATTTGCAGCAGGTTGCATGCTTACATGCATACTTACACACACACACACACACACACACATAAACACATACACACATACACACAGATCGATCGACTGATCGATGGTAGACAGGAGTTCGAGAAAGACAATTCTGCAAATTAATTAATGATAGTCTTTCGTTGTCCAAAAAAGACGATTCTACCATTTCTTGCTGAACAACCAATGCAAATGTTTGGTTTTTAATGATCAAATGTTGCACAAAAGCTTTCTCTTTCTCTATCAAATCGACATTGCTTGTATGAATGGCACGACGTGCCACACTTTAGATGTCAAACTTATTGCAGAATAACGTGGGATGAAGAGTTTTGCTTAAGGACACAATGCACCGCCCTGTGCAGGAGTAGAACCTAGGATCTCTCGATCGTGAATGCAAAATCGTAACAACTAGGCCATTCACCGCCACGAATACATACATAAATACATACGTATATAACATATATATATATATATATATATATGTATATATATATATATATATATATATATATAT
>NC_068999.1:6637917-6638617 GCF_001194135.2 Octopus bimaculoides | reverse complement strand
TATATATATAGTATAGTATAGCTTATTTGCCAACATAATGTAGCAGTCTTATACAAGAACTATGTTAGAATAAGTAGGACCTTTTAAAAAAAAAATGAAGTATAGGGGTCAAGTCGCTCGACTAAGCATTGCTCCAGCATGGACACAATCTAATGACTAAAACAAATGACAGAGATAGGAGATAGAAGATAAAGGGCAATGCTGTGTAGGTCAGAAGGACCAGGAAAGTGCTACATCAATGTCCGTTTGAAGTTCAACATAAAACATCCGTAGGTTAATAAGAGAAATAGATTAAAAGAGGGGGAAATTTCGAGAAGATTCCGGTTGAAACACTTGATATTCCGGTTGGCGAACGATCAATCGAAGTGTTTAGAAGGAGTACAGAAAGATTAACTTCAAAAATTGTACATTTCGGTTCCTCAAGGCTGACAGGTAGACATGTACCGCCCACATGTGATTGAACTGTATCGATTCTTCTTCAACCCGAACAACACTAGAGTTTTTCAAATTTCAAATAATTATATAGCTATAAATATAATACGTATTTGTGGCATAATGTTTCGTTGGCAGTTATGAACTTTACAATTAGATTCTATAACTTTATAAAACGATGGCATTTTATATCACGACAATTAAATGTAGACATTTAAAAGGAAACTTTTATATATGTATATATATATATATATATATATATATATAT
>NC_068999.1:6634302-6635302 GCF_001194135.2 Octopus bimaculoides | reverse complement strand
AATACATGATTCAAATTAATATCAACAATAAACACGGCAACATTTGGAAACATCAACACCAATAACCGTACCACCACCACCACCACCACTACATCCGCTACCACTCACGACAATAAATACATCGTCATCATCATCATCATCATCATCATCATCAACAACAACAACCACAACAGCAATAATTAACAAAAGAAAAATATCTACAAAATATAAGTGCAAAGACGATCGACCACCGATGCGAATACTCCCACCTTCGCCCTCATTAAAATTACCACTACTTCTACAACTAGAAGTACCAACGTCATCGCCGCCACGACGACGACGACGACGACGACGACGATGACCACCACCACCACAGCAGCACCACCAACACCACTACCATCATCAGTAGCTATACAACCAACACAACCACCATCGCTACCACCGCCGCCACTACTACCACCATCAGCACGACCTCCACCAACAAGACAGCCAGTACCATCACCAGCACAACCGCCACCACACCACCCCAGCAGGACTGCCACATCACCACAAACACGGCCGCCACAACCAACAATAGAAAGAAGAAAAAAAAACCCCAGTAAAACAGCAACATTAAAAGAGCATCTATACCAGAATCCAGAAAAATTCCCCGAAGCAAAACAAAACAAGAAACAAAAAACAAGACAAACAAGAAAAAAAAAAGCTAAAAAAAACCTGTCATGCCGTCAATATGTCTGATGTGTTTATGTCTAAAGCGTTTTCCGCCATTTTAAGTAAGGTCAGTCATGATGGCCGCTGCAGTCATTATCGCCAGCCGGTATTTCTTCACACGTCACAACCGATATTTTGTCGGAACGTGTTCGAGAATGATGTTTAAGAATGATGCATCCAGAATGATGTTTAGTGTGAGTGTGTGTGTGCGTGTGTGTATAGTAAATAAGATATATACATATATATATATATATATATATATTTCTCGTGAGTATATTTGGATTAATATATGCATATTAATATATGTATA
>NC_068999.1:6630515-6633833 GCF_001194135.2 Octopus bimaculoides | reverse complement strand
ATATATATGGGTATATATACACAAATAAACTGGAAGCAACACTCACACATGCATATGTATACTCATATACATATACATACACACACACACACACACACACACACACACACACACATATATATATATATATATACGTCCACATCCATACAAACATTTACTTGTATTTCACGCACACACATGTCGTGCAGTTGGAACGAAAACACGAAAACGTTTTTGACGCTTGAGATATCTTGTAGCTAATTAGATTTTCGCCATGTAAATCTTTCTGACAATGTCTTGTATCGAACTGTTTATTTAAGTTCTTTATAAACACCATTTAAATCCTTATAATGCTATTCTTGTTTTATTTTCTTTTTCTTTTTTATGCATGTTTCCACCCTCAACGTACAACTTCCACTGTGTTGTAATTCGCCTTTGTAATATGATATGTGACATACCCTATATGTCGCATTTGTGACAATAGACATCATCATCATCATTATTATTATTATTATTATTATTATTATTATTATTATTATTATTATTATTATTATTATTATTATTATTATTATTATTATTATTGAGTGAGACAGCAGTGGACGCCTCAAAGTGACACTGGGGTACAAATATACGAAACCCTGCATACCCATCATGACTACTTGTCTGATAATGGTACACCAGGCACATACATCTCAACCATATGTGCGCGACATGGTGATCTCATATCAAGATAAATAGCGCATGACCTTGCAGGTGGGACCCAGTTAGAATTTTCTTCAGGTAGAGTAGCCCATCCCGCTCAAAGGTCCCAGAATAAGGGTTGTTTTAAGGGTGTTGAACGAAACACTAATGTTTCCGAATTTGAATTATTCAAACCCCAAAGAATTCCTCTCAACACATGGCTATGGTGCTCTCCCACTACTTCTGCTCATGATCAGAGATGCACATGTCGTCAGCTACCTAGGGACATCCTGAACTGGTTAAGGTCAAACAACCGACAAGCAAACCAGTGGTATTGAGCAGAATATTTTCTGTAACCCACTTTTTTATACCAAGACAAAACATGTAACTGGTAACACTTCCAGTCAGTTAAGATCAGAAGCCATGAAAGCCAATAATCACCATCATCGTCATCATCATCGTCGTCATCTTCATCGTCATCGTCATAATCATCGTCATAATCATTATCATAATCATCATCATCATCATCATCACCATCATCATCACCACCACCACCATCATCATCATCATCATCATCATCATCGTCGTCGTCATCATCGTTGTCGTCGTCGTCATCATCATCATCATCATCATCATCATCACCATTATCAGTAGGACGTTTCTAATTGTTTGCAGCGTTACCAAATGTTATCAACTTCATGCCGACCCGATCCACAACCATTTCGAGAATACAAGATCACATTGATCGCCATCATCATCATCAACATCACCATAACCAACGCCGCCATTCATTATTGGTAAATTTTCTTCCCACGACCAACGTTTCCGAGCAGTGTTTAATTAACCGTGTCCAACGATGCATACCATTTCTCTAATGCAAAAACATCTGTTTACACCCACGTATACGGGAACACACATACACACACACATACGGGAATGCAAGCACACCTACATGCATGCACGCATACATATTCATAGATCCATACAACTATTCAAATAAGACAAATATATACACACGTACTCTACAGTACCAATGTATACGCACACACACGCACACACACAGGCACACACACACACACACACACACTAACCTGAATACACACGATTGGATTTACATAGTCTCATGAGATTTAAATATTTGCGTTTTTCCAATTTAATGTCATGAATATCTTCTTCTTCTTCTTCTTCTTCTTCTTCTTCTTCTTCTTCTTCTTCTTCTTCTTCTTCTTCTTCTTCTTCTTCTTCTGCCGCGCCCTCCTTTTTCTCCAGTTGGAGGCAACTGGTGAGAAATCCTTACCAAATGCTTAACAATACCAGCTTGCAATTTCTTTCGACATTCAAAACCCGACTTCTTGATATCTAACCTTCACCCGAAAACCTCAAACTTATCCTCGGTTCAGTTTCCGGACTGTAGTTACGCTGAGGCACCGCCTATTAGTGACCCACTGGTAGTTCATAGTGAAGGTGCGTGGCCAAATGGACAGGGTGTTGAAGTCACGACCACAAGGGCTCGTTTTTAAATTATGTATCTAACCATTTTATAACGATGAAGGATATGGCTTAGAGGATAGAATGGTGCACTTACGGTCTTAAGCTTGTGGTTTCGATTTCCAGAGCGGACGGTGTGTTGTGTTCCTGAGCATAGCCCTTCATTTCACATTGCCCCAGTCTACTCAGCTGGCCAAAATGAGTTCTAGCAATAACTCGGAAATCCATCCGGCAACTCGTCCGCTTCACATTCGTGGGTGGGTGATGGAATGTCGTAGTCTTTGTCACTTATACGGCATGGAACCAGGTCAGGTTCCAGGCGTATGTGTCCTTGGTGGTGATGTGTGGCTCAGCGGTTGGAACAGTAGGTCTTAATCAGGGACCATATTGCCCTTGGAGTCCTTATAAGGTTTTTGGGGGCTCAATAGTATTTTATGGGTCCATGAAAAAAATTTGCTTATGATGTATTTATTGCAAAAAACAGCAAGGTTTCTTTCCGTGATGTTTTACGTAGTTCAGCCAACACAGGAATTTTGATGCAAATATCTATAAAACTAACTTTTAAACATGGAATGGTTACGTGGGTCCACCAGAATAAAATTGTATTAAAAGGGGTTCGTAGGTAAGAAATAGTCGAGAACAAATGGATTAGAGTGTTGGGTTCGATTCCTAGATCGGGTGATGCGATGTGTTCTTAAGCAAAATACTTCGTGCAACGTGCTCCTGTTTATTCAGCGGGGCGGCAAGGAAATGAGTAATCTTGCAACAGACCTATGTCCCGTGCAGGGTGGGGATATATACACCAGAGAATCCGGGGAACCCGCTCTACGTGTCTATATGACTCGAAAAGAAGCTTTATCCTTTACCCTCATGTGTCCTACGGTTCGTGACAGAACTGAGCTAACTTTATATAAGAAAGCTGAAAGACAAGGTAAACGTTGCGAGATTTGAAACGAGAACTTAAAGGGACAGAGTCGTTTAATTAAACGTATTTTCCTTTTTAAGTAGAAAATTGTAATTAGATAACTAGATTAACAGAAAATTACTTATAAATGCAAAATTTCAATTTTGAAAAGGTAATTATATAAATATATATGTATACATATATATACATATATATATGTATATTTACATATGTATATAAATATATATGTATACATATATATACAT
>NC_068999.1:6628611-6630063 GCF_001194135.2 Octopus bimaculoides | reverse complement strand
TATATATATATATATATTTACATGCATATATATATATATATTATTATGCATGAAAGGAATAATATATCTTGATCCGAAATCAATAGGCTGATGGGAACATTGTCCATTAATGAAGTACTTGGAGCAGCGTGCGTTGTCTTTGGGTTGGTAAGAATCTCAGGATAATAAAGTGATATTGATTGTTCGTCATTAATTGAGAATTTTACTAATAGTTATCATCAATCCTGATATGCATCCATGAATCCTTAAGAAATTGCTTTTGGTCCCCCCGCCCCATATTACATATGTGCGTATACATGTGTACATATTACATATATGTGCACACACATAAACGCGTATGCTTGTATGTGCATATTCAAATCTAAGTAATCAGAGATGCAAAGATACGTAGGAATATAGTGATATATTAATCCGACTATAATTATCGTTTTGCCGCCAAGATACGTCCAGCTGTGTAAGTGGAGTAGGTTGAAATTAAATACATACATACATACATACATCTATGGATATATTCATATAGAGTGTGTGTGTATGTGCGTGCTCGCGTGCGTTCGTGCGTGTGTGCGTGTTTACATTAAATGTTGAATGTAGAAGCTGAGATATATGTATAATGAAGAAATTATCTGAAATGAAAAGCTCAAAACTTTTACTGTTCCAGTAAATATATATTTATTACACGCACACATCTATCTATCTATCTATCTATCTATCTATCTATCTATCTATCTATCTATCTATCTATCTATCTATCTATCTATCTATCTATCTGTCTGTCTATCTATCTATCTATCTATCTATCTATCTATCTATCTATCTATCTATCTATCTATCTTTATGGACGGACGATAGACACATCAGCTCCGTGTAAGTTTGCCTTTTATTGCCTTAAAAAGTTGTTTTTAGATTATATTTTCTATGTAAAAGTTGTGCAACAACTGATACATTCGGTTGTGCAATTTGTTTGCACGGGAAATCTGCCCTGTGTGGCGAATTTCCCGATTTTGTAAAATTGTTTTCGGCTTTCTTAGCCATATTTTTTTTTGAGGATGGCGTTTTTCAAGCCAAGCAGACGATCTCATAACGAATGCCGGTCTCCTTGGAAACTCTCTTTCGACGTTAATTTCCCTACACTCCCTTCACCACAGCTTCATGAAGGAGGGAAGAAGGGGAGAAGTCTCACACAAACAGGTGCAGGTGTGAGCATGAATGCTATAGTAAGAAGACACTTGCTCAAGGTGCCGCGCAGTGGGACTGAACCCGGAACCAAACTTCTTAAGACACAGCCTCATTTGCAATTGTTATATGAATATTCATTTTACGCTCATAATTTTACACTTTATCAATCTATTTGAACAGGTAGGAATTAATGCAGTGAAACAGAGAGAAAGAAAGAGAGAGAGAGAGAGAGAGAGAGAAAGAGAGAGAGAGAGATAGAGGGAGAGAGAGAGAGAG
>NC_068999.1:6627243-6628491 GCF_001194135.2 Octopus bimaculoides | reverse complement strand
ACACACACACACACACACACACACACACACACACACACACACACACACATATAGGGATCGGGAGATAGACAGAAAGAAAGAAAGAATGGAAGAAAGAAAGGAAGTGAGAGAGGAGAGGGAGGAAGAGCTAGCTAATCAGCGAAAATGGATGGATGGAAACTAAGAATCATTCTTATTGTCTTAATCTGCTGGAGTTCCAAGAACGAATTGAAGACAACGAACCGTTTCTAGTAAATGCAGTAAGTGTGGCTGGGGTCGCAAAGATGAAAGCAATTAGAAGAACAGAGAAAACGAAGGACTTAATTACGTTTAATTGCAGGTCAAATTGAAATAGCCGAAACTGCTATCATCAGTTAATTAAAACTCCGTAGCGAAGTCTTCAACCAACGGCAAATAGAATTACAATTCTGCTTGGAGGGAAGTAGTTAAATCGATAGAGAATTCTCGAATTGTCGCCAAAGTATTTCGATACTATTATACAGCTGTGTTAGTTTAGATACTTTGTTTATGCAACATTGGGTTGGAGGCGGCTGAGACGATCTGGAGTTTGTTCAAACGTTGGCAAATTGAAAGATTGGTGGTTCGTTTCCTGTTTTGGGCAGTGAGCACCGTGTCTGTCCTGATCGAGAAAATCTAGTGCATGTAAGCTAGTCGATAGAGGGCCTAGATGTAGGAATGAGGTGATCTGGCGCGCCTGTTTGGACGCAGATTATTTGGCAAAGCTGACTCGGGCGTTCAGCTTATCTTGGCAAGAGTATATTTTGGCACTGGAGGCAAGCCTGAACACACACATACACACGCACACACACACACACAAAGACCTACAAAAATATGTACATACACATAGAAAGAGGGAGAGGAAGAGGATAGAACGGAGGAAGGAAAGAGAGGAGAGAGAGAGAAAGAGAGAGGGTTAAAAAGAGAGAGAACGAGAGAAACATTAAAACGTCTGACGCCAAATAAGTCAACGTCGAATCAACGACGTCAAATGAGCAAAGCCAAAACGGCCCCTCAGGCGTGACACATCGGTCTATAGTTTTGTATATAGCATGTATTTAGTTTCCGTCTACAAGGCTTTGGTCGGCCCGAGGATATAATAGAAGACACTTGGCCAAGGTACCACGCAGTGGAACTGAACCCAGAACCATGTGGTTGGTAAGCAAGCTTCTTACCAGGCAGCCATGACTGCGCCTATATACATACACACACACACACACACACACACACACACACACACACACACACACA
>NC_068999.1:6624164-6626593 GCF_001194135.2 Octopus bimaculoides | reverse complement strand
ATATATAATGCCTATATATCTCTATATGTATGGATACATATATATATATTTATATATTGTACATAAATGTATGTAAATACATAAACACGTAGGTAGAGAGCTACACACGTAGATATTGCTAAATGTCTGTCTGTTTGTCTGTCTGTCTGTCTGTCAGTTTGTCTGTCTGTTTCTCTCTCTTTCTATCTATCTATCTATCTATCTATCTATCTATCTATCTGTCTCTGTCTGTCTATCTGTCCATCTGTCTATCTATTTGTCTGTCTGTCTGTTTGTCTGTCTCTGTCTCTGTCTCTCTGTCTCTCCCTGTCTCTGTCTCTCTCTGTGTGTCTCTCTCTCTATCTCTATCTCTATAATCATACAAACACGCACATAACGAGATCGCCCGGATACGCAAAAGGAGCAGTGACAACACCAGCCGAAACGCACAGCTGGGGAGAGGATTTGATTGAGAGAGTGAATAAAAAAGGGGATCTATTATAACGTAATACGAATAATGATCATGTGCGTAGATAATAACTTTATAAACGAATGAAGAAAACATTGCAACTATCTCAAACCGAAGTGCAAAATGGCGAATTGTACCTTCAATTGTCCACGATGCAAAATGAACCGTCAATACCAAAGTAAGCGTGCCCAGGCGAAAAAAAGTAAATCCACAATTATGAGTCGATGTACATGTAACGCCACCTGGTAGAATTCATAATGTCTCCCCTCGGATGAATCGAATAAACGATGTGGGAGCGAAGAATATCACATGATAGAATTGTGTCCACTGATGGGATGACAATAAACAATGTTTTATGTCGAGACAACTGGAGTTGTCTCAGGATCGAAATATATCTTCCGTTTTAGTTATTGGTGCATGGCCAAGCTGCAGTACCACCTTGAAAGATTTTAGTTGAAACAATCGACCTGAGTACTAATTTTTTTTATTGATGTCTGGTACTTATTATATCGGTATCTTTCAGTGAGCTACTGCTAAACTACGGGACGTAAACAAACTAGCACCAGTTGTCAAACAGTTAGAAAGACACACACACATACATGTTATGTGTATGTGTATGTATGTATATATAATAGATAGACATAGATAAACACACAGTGAGGGAAAGCGGGAGAAAGAGAGAGAGAGAGAGAGAGAGAGAGAGATAGAGATAGAGAGAGAGGGTGTGTGTGGACGTAAAAAGTATAACAATAACTGAACGAGCGTAAAATATCGTCACTAAATATTGGCCGCCATTTTGTTTTCGAGATCGCCCTAAGCATAATATTGATGAGGATGATGATGACAACGACGACGACAATGATGATGATAACGACAACAACGACGATGATGATGATGATGACGATGATGATGATGATCATCTTATCTATGTTATGACATAACATGATATGATTTGATATGTAATGTTATCATATGATATAGGATATGATATAACATGATATCATACGATACAATAGATTATATGATATGCAATGAAAGTCAATATTTTCTAAGACAATACAGGTATTTTATATTTCGTTCTTTGTTCCATGTTTTGTTTACGTTCTTTAAATGACCTGTTGTTTATTTGTTTGTTTATTCTGTTTGGAGTTTGTTTGGATTCGCGAATCTCTCTTTGGTTTAAACGTCGTTGAGGTGTAATTGACCCTGACCAAACAACAGTGGAAAACAAAAGAATAACAACAGTAGCGCCAACAACAAAATAGAGCTAACAAAATCAAGAAATTTACCAGCAACAATAGCAGTCAAAATAACAGCAAAATAATAGCAAAACCAACAGGTTGTGTTATCTTCAACAATGAACAGTATCTTCGCAACGTAATGTTTTCGAGGTGAACTGAAAACAAAGGTAAATATTTAAAATTTAAAAATAAAATAAAAATAAAGATAAATTATCAGTAAAAGTAAAATAAAATAAAATGAAATAAAAATAAACATATAACAATATGCAAAAGGTTTCTAAAAGCAAAACAAATATCAAAATAAAAATGGCAATTTTTATTTTCTCTTGACGTTAAATTTTCATGTCCAAAATTTAGTGTCAATATAGATAGAAGGGAAACAAAGCCATGCAGAAATTAAAATGAATAAACAAATAAACAAATAATTTAGTAAATATATAAATAAATAAAATAGAATATGGAGAGAAGATGACCGTTGAGCTTTCTTTTCTAATGTATCATCTTAATCTACGTTCATATTTGTTAACAAAAAAAAAAATAGCGATATGAAAAATATAATTCTTTGATCAATTTTGTTTTAATTAGCAATTAATATTTTAATGATTTTAAATGTTGTTCTGTTAAAATGCAAAATAAAAAAATGTAAACAAGGAATAAAAAATATTAAAAACAAAAAGAAAAAGAGAAAATATATAATAATAATAATAATAATAATAATAATAATAATAATAATAATAATA
>NC_068999.1:6618879-6619699 GCF_001194135.2 Octopus bimaculoides | reverse complement strand
GAAGCATAATTTAATAAAGATTTTTTCTAACCGGTTTTCATTGCGAAGAAGCAAATTATCAAGAAGAAGGAGAATGAAAATGTTTTTTTACAAAGAAGTACAAAATGAAGAAAATAATATATAAAACAATAATATATAAAAAAATAAATATACCCATACATTATATTGTCATGTATAAATTGGTAGGAAAAATAAGGATGCATGAGAGTTGAGAGTTTTGATTCTTTCTTGTGTGGAGATTCTGTCTTTACATTGATAGAAAGGGAATATAATGAATTTAGGGTTTTTGTTTTAAACCTAACAAAACAAAAGAAAGCAGCCGAACGGAAAAAAAGGTTACACAGAATGAATTGTTATAATGAAGAAGAGAGATAATGAGACGATGAGAAGGACGAAGGAAATGAGAGAGAGAAAGAGAGAGGAGGAGAAGAAAGAAAACAGAAAGGAAGAAGGAAGCATAGTACTGATAGTGGTGGTGGTGGTGGGGATATTAATGTTGGCGGTGGTGAGGAAGGTAATAAATATAAGATATAAAGTGAAGCTATTTACCGCTTGTTATTGTCGATGTACAATAACTACTGACGCTATACGGATTCACTAGTAAATTAGCGAGCGATGAAAGTGAAAGTAGCGATAGCCAATCGTTGGCGTCGGTGACAAATCGCAGTGGTAGACATTAACAATGATATCTTCAACTTGAGATCGCTAAAAGAGGGAACAATTTTCTATTATCACTAACAAGAGATTGCAACGGTTAAGAGATATTTGACATTTATATAAAACATTACTATATTAGTGGTATAACTTAAATATATATATA
>NC_068999.1:6616429-6617956 GCF_001194135.2 Octopus bimaculoides | reverse complement strand
CATACACACACACACACACACACACACACACACACACACACACACATACACATGACTGTTTGTGTCTGTTTCTGCGTATGGTGTATGTAAACCGATTTAAGAAGTTAACTCTATTATTCGATAGAGCTCGATAACATACGTATCTGACTGAGATAAATACTGGATTTAGTTACGTATTTCCTATGAAGGTGTTTGTTGTCATAACATGGTCGTTCTCCAATGAGTGAAAGCTGTGAAACAATAAAGGAACAAGTATGATTCAAAATGCTAACGTAGGCTATTTATATGCAATAAACATCACGTGTAAATGTTACAATGTTACGATACTATTAAATGTTACAATACTATTTGCGTGAAATCTGTCCTAAAAATGAAGCACACGATTACACACATAGGTGCAAGCACATAAATATACATTCATAGATAGACAAATATGCAGTCACATACACATACACATTGAAATAGACGTATCAACGAACGTAGTAAAGATAAAAAGCTTTAAGTTTCAGAAAATGATGTCTGCAGCAAATGTTACACACGAAATGCTAACGTAGAGGTTTCATGAAGAACAAATACGACACATATACTTTATAATAACAATACCAAATAATTCTTGCGGCGAAAGCATAAAATACACCCACAACCACTAATCCATACGCATGCTCAAACAGACACAAAATAAACTCACAGATACAGTCACACACATAAATATATAAAAGATAGAGAAAAGATATAAATGATAAATATTTTCCTAAAACATGTAAAGATAAAATATTTTATTACATATTGTTTGATGTTAGTCTGCTGCTCGATCAAAGACAATAAAACGGGAACAGAATAATTCGTAACAGAATAATTCGCCCAGAGAGAATGGTGATAAAATAATGACGTCACATGGGTAAATTTTCTTCTTGTTTTACTGATGTCCTTTATTCCTGGGTAATTAACTGATTAACGTCCTGATTTCTTATTAACGTCGTCATGACCATACTGCAATGTATCCTGCTCATTTTAAATCCAGTAGAGTTCCATTCTGTAGAATTCCATTCTGCCAATTTCGTCCACAGAGAAAGCGAGACCGAAAGATAAAACGATTGGTGAATAGAGAAATAGAAATAGATAGATAGACAACTAGATAGATAGACAGAGAGAGAGAGAGAGAGAGAGAGAGAGAGAGAGAGAGAGAGAGAGAGAGAGAGAGAGAGAGAGAGAGAGAGAGAGACGGAGAGAGAGAGAAGGAGAAAGAGAGAGAGAAAGAGATCTCTGGAGGTATTAGATTAGAAGTATTTATAAAAAACGTTGGCTACTTGTTTCCCTGAGATTAGTCAAGTGGTGTAAACACCTCTGATGAGACTTCAATAAGGGTCGAAACCCAATTAAAGCTCTTCATAATATTTTGTTTTCAATCTACAGAGAAATAAGCAAATTTGATAAGCGTATGTCTGCTACAAAAGTTTATGTACATACGCACTTTCACACACACACACACACACACACACACACACACACACACACACACACACACAC
>NC_068999.1:6612919-6613742 GCF_001194135.2 Octopus bimaculoides | reverse complement strand
ATATATATATATATATATATATATATATATATATAATATGTGCATAAAATAATGTAAGTATTTAAATTGAAGCGTTAACATTTCAAATGCCATTTTCTTTCGTTTTTTTTTTTACATCAATTTTTTTTTTCTAGATTACCTTTCGATTTCATTCACAAAACTTTTTGAATTCATTTTTCTTTTCTATTCTATTGGTCATTATTTGCAATTCTAGTTAAATTCCTCTTTGAAGTCTTTTAATTTGACCTATTCTATAGAATGGGTTTTCAAGTCGAATTCTTCATCAATTGGAATTGAAATTGTTTAAGAAGTGGAATTGTAGATGAAACGGTGAATTGAATTTCCTGCGATTTTTACTTATGATCAACTTGTTGGCTTCCTTTCTGATTTTTTTTTTCGTCTGTTTGTCTTTTATATTTTTTTTATCTGACTTCGTTAAACAATACACGGTGTGTGGTCGTAGAATATTTAGAAAGAGCGAGCGAGAGAGAAAAAGCAACAGAGAGCAAGAGACAAAGAGAGGGAGCGAGAGAGAAAAAGAGAGAGGGAGAGAGTAAATTTTAAATTTTTGTAGTCGATATAATGTCTTCCTCCTCCACCTGTATCAGTATATCTTCTCTTCCTTCTTCCACGTAGAGGGATATATACGTACGCACATATGCATATATTCCTACACATACAACACACGCACACACACAGACATACATATACACACATACATATATACACATATATATATGCATATATATACATATATACATACATATATACATACATACATACATATATATATATATATATATATGTATATATATATATGTAT
>NC_068999.1:6608367-6612202 GCF_001194135.2 Octopus bimaculoides | reverse complement strand
ATATATATAAAATATTATATCATATATTAATATATTATATTATATTATATTAGAGGAAAAATCCAAACCAAGGCAGAACGAGTATCTGAAATCATTTAGAATAATTTAATTAGGGTAAGGTGAATTTGAAGTGTTACAGCCGTTTCTGGGATACCCCAAGTGGTAGGTTAGCATGTCCGTGCACTGGGTATTCCGTCATCAGAGACAAGGTATGAATATTTTATGGAAGACAACTGTAGGCATATTTCAGTGTCATTTGACGTCTTTAGCAAAGCACAGACACAGTCAACGAAGGAGAAATGACTATAAGAACCAGAAACCCAACCGCGTGCTGCACTTTGAACAAGTTAATCTGTAACGAAGGCGTCTTACAGGTGTGCTTATTAAGCAATGACTTTTAACAAAATCACATTAAAGTTCAAATGACTGAGAAAAGCAGTCAGATAAGAAAATCAAAATAATTAAATATCTGTATACTATTCTGTTATCGATCTTCTACCAGGCGCTACCTTTAAAACATTGTCTTATACCTGGGAATAGAAAAGAACAGAGAAGTGCGTTGACTGTATGATTAAACCTCTGCCTTGTGAAACGCAATTTTCGTTTTTGCATGATATGAACACAAAACAGACACGCGCGCACACACACACACACACACACACACACACACACACACACACACACACACACACACACACACAGTCACTTCCCTGTAATCCAGACCATCTCATTCTCTCAAAGTAATTTTTTCCTTGCTTCATTTTGTGTTGCGTTTTTTGTCACGTTGTGTGCACGCACGTATGTATGTATGTATGTATGTATGTATGTATGTATGTATGTATGTATGTATGTATGTATGCATGTATGTGTGTATGTATATACGTACGTATGTATGCATATATGTATGCATGCATGCATGTATGTATGTGCGTATGTATATATGTATGTATGTATGGATGTATGCATGCATGTATGTATGTGTGTATGTATATATATATATATATATATATATATATATATATATATATATATATATATATATATATATATGTGTGTGTGTATGCATGTATGCATGTATGCGTGTATGTATGCATGCATGTATGCAAGTATATATGTATGTGTGTATGTAGATATGTATGTATGTATGCATGTATGCATTTATGTATATGCATATATATATACATACATATACACTCACACACACATTTATTCACACACATATACAAACATGCAAAAGCATATATACACAAACTGCAAATACTTGTTCACGTACATGGTGAATCCACACACAAAGGAGATAAGAACTTAATTACAGGGTAGTGTTAAATATTACTTAAATTATTCCATTGCTGATGGCATAATTTTATTAGACACACTTTTAAATCACTTGATATATATTTGTGACACATTTGTCGTGTATAAAGACCATTCTTATTGCGGGTTTCCACGAAAAAAAAAAACAAATATATATGTATGTATGTATTTGTGTGTCTGTGTTTGTCCACCCCACCATCGCTTGATACCGATGTTGGGGTGTTTAGGTCCCTGTTACTTAGCGGTTCGGCCATACAGACCGATAGAATAACTACTAGATTAACAAAGAATAAGTCCTGGTGTCAATTTGGTCGACTAAAGGCGCAGTCAAGTGACTGAAACATGTAAAAGTATAGAAGAACATATATATTTATAAGATCTAAGAATCGAGGTGTAGGAAGAGAGTTAGTTTCAAGTAATCCGTAGTAAATATATAAAAAAACAACATTATCATAATTAATCCAATTTATTCATTTAGAGACTTCATTAATACAGTAGAACCTCGGTTTTCGAACAACTCTGACCACAAATAAATCGTGCTTTATCTCCTGTCTTTCTCATATTCATTTAATACTGTAATACCTCGGTTTATTTATAAATCGTGCTTTATATCTATCTATCTATCTATCTATCTATCTATCTATCTATCTATCTATCTATCTATCTATCTATCTATAAAGCACGATTTATTTGCGATCAGTGTTGTACGAAGCTAGTGTAACTTTAGTTTCTTCTCAATGAGATGAAGAATTCCGTTTTGTGTTTAGTTGTTTTTACACCTTTCCTCACAACAAGCTGGGTAAGTTGCGTTGGGGTTGACTAGCTCCGTTTCGCCACAGCCCATATTGACTACAGCACATCTACGATAAAGAAACAAGACAAGAATAACGAAATGAAAGAAACGAAGATTTTGCTGTATTAGAAATATGACATAATTACGGAACATGAAATTTAGTTGTCTGCGAAGCATATTGCCATAGCTGCGGCTTCATTAGTAGTTGTTGCTATTGTTGTTACTGGTGTAGTTGCTGTAGTTGTTGTTGTTGTTGTTGGTGGTGGTGGTAGTGTTGTCGGTGTTTATGTTGTTATTGTTGATAATGTTGGTGTTGCTTTTGTCGTCGTTATCTAAACCTCTCTCAGACATATATGTGAACGAGAGACTTCTGATCAAAATGAGACAAGCTCTGGCCGTGTCTTTTTCAGACGTGTACATAGGACTAATTAATCATGAAGACCACCCCGCTCATACATCCCCTCCCCGAAAGAAAGATATATACTTAATCACTCACATAAGCTCAGTATCCATCTCCTACATACTTTCACAGTATCCATCTCCTACATACTTTCACAAGGCATTGAACAGGCCAGGATTATGAAGGAAAGTATTTGCTTTCCGTGCCGTGCAATGGGACTGAACCCCTGGACAGCGAGATACCGACGTAAACTACTTAACCACATAACAAATCCTTTTCATAGGTATGAGGTTGATTTACTTACTATTTCTAGATAGGAGAGCGAGCACATATAGGCTCTCTCGTTACCACGTGTTTGTGTGTGTGTGATTGTTGCTTTAGATTATGTTTATTCGCCAAAAATATTTGATGAAGAAAACCTACGGGCAAAAGCGTTCCAGTCGAGACCATCCTGTCTATTTTTATATTTAAGACTACATTATGCAATACGTCAATACCTTTTTTTTTTCACTATGATGTGATTTTAAGGTTGCATTTCAGGAGATTTGGCTGGTATGTCTAGCAGATCATTTGACCTTCTAGATCAGGCATAGACATACTTTTAGAGAATCGGGCCGCCTGACACATGGCCCATCATCAGGCAAGCCGAACATGTAGAGAATTCAAGGTTATTCTTGCTTGCCATGGTGTTCCATTTAGAATGTCCCGCGGGCCTCAGTTTGTCTATGACTGTTATGGACGCTCCTTCGTTGTATGTAAAGGATAGAGTGCGTGCGTACTTACGATAGCTTGTTGCTTGTGTAGAGTTTCAATGTTACTTACGAGACACATGATGCCATTGGTTGGGGAGCTGTCATTCCGGCCGAAGCTGCGGGCGCCTGACACCAGCATGCGGCACACATTCCCTCCAGAAGAAAATATGAACCATTCGCTACACCGTCCGGGCACTCTATAACAGAGACATATATATATATATATATATACATATATATGGGAGAATATACAAATAATAACAACAGACGAGGACAGGTGGTGTAAATAACAAAAGGATATATTAGTATGACGCTCGGGAATACGGAAAGTCTTTGACGTTTCGAGCTACGCTCTTCAACAGAAAGGATACGGAGACAAGGAGAAAAACACGGAGAAAAAAAATTGAATAGTGTTCAGTCAACGGTCAATCATATCATTATTGTATATATTTACACACATGCACACACATACACATACGCACACACGCACACTCACACGCACATACACGCACATATACACGCACATTCTCACACAGATTTGTAGTACATGATACGAAATCAGAGAATCCTGTGTTT
>NC_068999.1:6605807-6608023 GCF_001194135.2 Octopus bimaculoides | reverse complement strand
ATATATATATATATATATATATATAAAATGTGTATATTTATATTTTAGAAAAGTTTTTTATTACGGTCACAATATGTAACAAAATGGTTTTCGTAAATTAAAATTAATTCATGTAAAATATCATTTTACGAAATTATTCATATATTTTTATATAATTAATCGTTTTTAATTCACACACAAAGTCGCAGACACACACAGACACACATACAGATACACACACACACACACGCGCGCACACACAAGACAAGCAAAAAAGCTTATTTCAAAATCTGTCTGTGAGATGATAGCAGTAGTTGTACAAGTGAGTAATGTGCGTAGCCACTTCAACATGTCTGTCCCGTTCGAACGGACTTTACTGCGATGTTTTTAACCCCAAGAGGACATGTCCTGTAGCTCGTTAGTGATGCCCAGTTGCATCCGATATGTTGCGAGTATGGGAACGAAGGCCTACTACCTTCTAGCAGCGGTTCCAGCATACTGTTTCCACACTGGTTTCGGCGTGAGGTGGAGGTTGTCATGGATAGATCTGTTCGCACATGTCTGCGCGTTATCGATCAGCTTATCGACGGCAAGCACTAACCTTTTGGTTAATAACTTGGCCAAAATCTTATAATCTGCATTTAGCAGAGTTATGGTGCTAAAATTATCTCATTTGTCCCCCTCGTTCGGATCCTTTGTCAGCAGCACCACCGCACCACGGCTCACAGCATTGGCTATTCTTCGGTTCTATTGCCATTTGTGGTGGACACACGCCGAGAGATCACCGAACAGGTCTAGCATATCAAAATAAAGCTCGAAGGGCGGACTATCCAGCCCCAGAGACTACTCCTTTGTTCAGCTCGTTGTTGCGTCCCATATGTCTTAGGTTGTTATCGGTATTTCGCAGAACTCCGCTTCCCTGGCCGAAAGGCGCAGCATGTCATCGAGCTAGGAGATGAAGTTCACTTCCATCACCGACACATCACACACTCCGAACCATCTGCTTGGAATTCCGTACCATCTGCTTGGAATCGTGTAGCATACGCTTGTCCCGAATTGTGGCTTTGTTGCCACGTTGCACCTCTGTCATCCGGGCCCATCGAACAGCTTTCGTCCCTTCATGTCTTAGAGCACGTACCCTAGCTTTGACAACGCAACCTTTGTGTTTGGCATTGAAGAATTGATCAAGAGCCAATCTCGCCGCCAGCACGTCAGTCACGATGCCCCTCCTAAGCGTCTCCTCTAGCTTCCTAATTAGCTCTCCCTCAATCCTATATTACTCTAAGGCTATTTCCTTACTACTGCCTCTACTCTAATAGCCATTTTCAGGGCTAACCTCCAACGGATGTTGATTGCGCCCGTCAACTTCCGATGGACTAACTCGCTAACCTACTCAATCTTTATGATTTTTTTTGTGGGGCTTGGACCAATTCTTTTGCTTATTCATCAAGGGCCAGCAGAGAAATTTCTTTTTTAAAGTTGGTTACGTCGATATTTTTTTTAAATTCGTGGAATTATTTTGGTCGGTGTTCTTCACATTTTTTTAAAGTTTGAGGTTGTTTTGATGATTTCTGTTTTGCAGGTGTCAGTAGTGGTCGCCGTAGTGGTGTTGCTCTTATTATTTCTACTCTCTTCTCTCTCTCTCTCTCTCTCTCTCTCTCTCTCTCTCTCTCTCTCTCCCTCTCTCTCTCTCTCTTGCTCGCTTTTCCGTCTTCGCATTCCCGCTGTTGCTGCTACTGATTTCATATGCTTCGCGAGATCTCACATTGCTTCGGCTGTTGTTGTTGAGGCTGAGAGTGAGTGATATGAGGGAGAGGTGGAATCTTATTATGTGGGAGGGCTGGTGGAAGGAAAGGCTTTCCCCCCTCAACGCTTCCATGATGGTCGCTGATGCGGATGGTAATGGTGATGATGATGACGACGCCGTCTTGTGTGTTTGTGTTTTCTGAGTGCAACAGATAATTAAATGAATAAATACTGTCCCTTTCGGGCCAGAAGCAATCACCGAGCACCTTCCAAAAGGTTCCTAATGTTCTTATTGTCAGTTTATAAAGAAAATTGATAACATATACTTGTAAAGACAAAGTGAGAAACACAGTTTAAAGTATAATTTACAAACAATGTTCAAAAGAACGTCTTACGTATTCCGCAGCGAATAATAATAATAATAATAATAATAATAATAATAATAATAATAATAATAATAATAATAATAATAATAATAATAATAATAATAA
>NC_068999.1:6603351-6604495 GCF_001194135.2 Octopus bimaculoides | reverse complement strand
ACGCAAAACACTTTCAATACAGTAACCATAAGAGTATCACAGCAAACCACAGCACATACCCAAGGCACACAGAGCTGTGCTCGGTAGTGAAGTGAAAGCACGCTATAAAAATAAAACTATTTGAATAATAATAATAATAATAATAATAATAATAATAATAATGATGATGATGATGATGTTATCATCTCTTACCAGGCATCATAAACGTTGCACCGAATGCTAGTTGCACCAGAACTGCAAGCACGATAGTCTTGAGAAGGAAGGAAGTCATTCTCGTTCAGAAATATAGACTCGTCGACAGCGTGGGATTACGATGTGGTTACAAGGATTCTATGGACAACTTTGGCAGATACCTAGTGGTTATATATACTTATTGTTATGAAAATATATTTGCGCTTGTGTGTCAGCGTTTATTTCTGAGTGTCGGATATTAAAATAAATAGTCATTAGATATTATTATATATTGACTTATAGAATAGAATATTTTTCAATTACCAGTTTTTTCTGACCATGTGACCACAACATCTGTTTCAATGGAAGCTAATACATCCGATTTGAGATGAATACCATTTCTCCATGCGATCGGCTTGAAAAATTGTTAAGATATTTTTCTTAGCATGAAACCGATAGTAGCCTTAATACACAATACAGTGTTGAGCTCTCATTCCCGTCGTTCACAAACACACACACACGCACACAGACACACACTCACACGCACATATATACATACATATATATATATATGCATACAGAGGGAGGGAAAGAGAGATACATATATGAGTACAGATATATATAGTTATATATATGCATATACATATAATTCAAGTGGTTATTGTCATTATTATCATTATTGTTGTTGTTGTTTATCGTGTCGTGTGTTCTCTGAGTTATTGAGTTGTCTTCATTGTTATCACTCAATTTGTATTTCGTTTGGTTTTGCATTTTGTGTTGTATTTTGAGCTGACAATAAAGGTCTGAGCAAAGGTCATTGTTATCGGCCCTACGGGATAAAATTTTGCGGAGAAAGATTTCTTTTCGAAATACTGTTTACAAAATTCGTTATAGCGGAGAGTGGATGGTGGGCGGATTTGGTAGACGGAAATTGAAAGAAGCTTGTCGTATATATATATATATATATATATAT
>NC_068999.1:6599093-6600772 GCF_001194135.2 Octopus bimaculoides | reverse complement strand
GTTATTATTATTATTCAGTAGTCTTATTTTTATCACGTGCTTTCACTGCACTACCGAGCGCAGCTCTGTGTGCCTTGGCTATGTGCTATAATTTGTTGTGATACTCTTAATGTTACTGTATTGAAAGTGTTTTACGTAGGATGTGTGCAGTGCCTAGTAGTGTTATTTCCTGTATGCTATATACTTATAATAATAATAATAATAATAATAATAATAATAATAATAATAATAATAATAATAATAATAATAATAATGATAATAATAATAATAATGATGATGATGATTTTTCAGCCAGCATTTTATGTGTTCCTGTCAAATATTTTAACCAGAAGTTTGGGATCCTATCACGCCCGGGTGTCTTCCAGTTGCTTAACTTTTGCAGTGCGTGGGTGACCTCTTCAGGGTCCAGAGTTGTTCAAGTGCTGAGTTCGTTGTTTTGATAGACTTTTACTGAGGTTGTTCCTTCATCGACCATATTTCTTTCCAGTTATTATTATTATTATTATTATTATTATTATTATTATTATTATTATTATTATTATTATTATTATTATTATTATTATTATTATTATTATTACATACATGTTCATGTATAAAATTATTCGTTTTTCGGTTTGTGTCATTCTGTTCTCTTTATATGTCAAGATTCAAAATTCTTCTTGGGAAAGATCAATCTAGGGACTCAACTTCTTGACTTTCTGTCGGGAAAACTTTGTATATGTACGTATATGTATATGTTGAATCGTATATGTATATGTTGAATCGTATATGTATATGTTGAATCGTCAGTGTGTCCATGATTTGTGAGATCTGATGAGCAAGCTTTCTTTATTTGCATTTATTGGCGAATATACAATTATATTATATATTGTATAGCATACATATTAATGCAAACATTGCTTTATTCCACAAAAGAATTATTAAAACATGAAGAAATGTGCGAAACGACCGCAAACCTAAGGGTGTCAATTGTTTAAATAAATATATTCATCTCTTATATATTCTTAGCTTTTATGGCTTATATAACCTCATTGAAGCAACTTTATTAATAAGTATTTTGGATTTCAGTTTTATGGACATTCTATATTACAATTATGTGTACTGGATTACTATGTCGTCTGATAGCCGAATTCCTTAAAAGAGCTTTCTGTAATAAACACACGATACAAAGTATTCATACATACATACATACATACATACATATATCAGTTCTTCCTTTCTCCATTCGGCCAGCATAAAGGCAACACGAACTGCTATCTCTCTCTGCTCAAGTTCGTCGCATCACAGCGTTCAGTATCCCCTGTGTTGGTTTTTCTTTGCTACTTTGGAATCCTCCGCATAGCAGGTTTCAGTTAATTTGCTCCGCGGGAAGAGATATTCTAAGAGTGCATTCTGCCTCATCTTCGAAACGCCTAGTTTAGAATAGAGGCAGCTGATGAAGGAAAAGTTCCATATGTGGCTTGTCTGTTTTCCTATGTGTTCATTCTGTTGTCCGTAAAAAAGTTCGTTTTTTGTGCTTTGTTTATGTTCCCGTTCCTTTTTGCCCACGTTTTTTTTGAAGTCTTGTACTCGGATATGCATCTAAATATTCATGTAGATGTAGGTATGTACATATATGTATGTATATTCATATGCTCACATATCATTTGTATTATTATGTATATATATATATATATATA
>NC_068999.1:6596865-6599015 GCF_001194135.2 Octopus bimaculoides | reverse complement strand
ATACACTCACACATATAGATGTACTAGATGACGTACCCGGTAATTGTCGGGAAAGCGGGGTTTATCCCTTAGTTCCGTTCTAATAATTGTTTAGCTAATCCAGTAACAACAATACAGAGTATGTAGCCCTTACAACGGGTTTTGTGCATTTACAGAGAATACTGAACTGTCTTACACAGGATCTTGTTTTAGGAATTCCCAATAAGTTATGAATACGCAAATTGTGAAGTCAGTTATGTTATAACATGAAATTAGTAAGAATTCAAATAAAGTAGCCCCGAAAAGTGCTTTAATAGGTTCCCAGAGTATATAGAACTTAGGAGTGAATACTAATAAGGTAGGTATAGTAAAATCGTGAAGCATGTTACGTAATAACAGGCTAATCAGATATGAGATAATAAAAATTCAAAGTAAATAACTCTGAAAAAAAGCTTTTGTGCATTCGCAGAGAATATTACCCTCAGCGGCGCTAGTGTTGGTATATTCATGAATAAATCACTAACCGAAATAAGTGGATATATTGTTTAGGAAGGTAAAATTTACTTGTTTAAGGGTTGTACTGGATAAATTGTGAAAATAAATAGTTCAAATACTAAGAAATATGCATACTCAATTTGATTTATACGAAATAATTTACGAACATGAATGGGTTATTTCCTTTGAATGTTATCGATTTTTTTACCACTCTAAGTACGTCACTAGTTTTCCAGATATGAGTTCTACTCACGTTTCCACATATGTAGCAGATATTAATGATATATATATATATCTTCTAGGGTGTCCAGACAATGTTACGTACGGTACATCTTATAATATGGATGGAGGATGTGGGATGTGCATATGTAATGCACCCGACAATTCATCCGCATTGTCAACTTCACAACCAACGTGGAACTGTTATACGTAAGTAACATCGAAACTGTACATATACAACAAGCTACCATAAGTACACATACACCTTATCCTTTACATACAACGAAGGAGCTTCTATAACAGTCATGGGCAAAGTGAGTCCCGCGGGACATTCTGAATGGAACACCATGCCAAGAATAACCTTGAATTCTATACATGTTCGGCTTGCCTGATGATGGGCCATGTGTCAGGCTGCTCGATTCTCTAAAAGTTTGTCTAAGCCTGATCTAGAAGGTCAAATTATCTGCTAGACACACCAGCCAAATCTCCTGAAACGCAACCTTAAAATCACATCATAGTAAAAAAAAAGCAACAATCACTTTCATTCTTTCAGGGTCGATTTAATAAGTACCAGTTGCGCACTGGCGTCGATGTAGACGACTTAATCTCTTTGTCTGTCCTTGTTTTGTCCCCTCTATGTTTAGTCCCCTCTATGTTTAGTCCCCTCTATGTTTAGTCCCCTCTATGTTTAGTCCCTGTGGACAATAACGAAATAAACAACAACAAATGCAGCCGCAGTCACAGCAACTATCTTCAGAGATGATTAAATTATGTCATATTTCTAATACAGCCAAATCGTTTCTTTCATTTCAATATTTCTATTTTATTCCTTTACCATAGGTGCCCCCCAATGTTTATTGTGAACTGTACCGAAATGGAGGTAGTGAACCCCCTTGCAGACTACCCGGATTGTTGTGAGAAAAGGTGTAAAACCGAATAAACACAGAACAGATTTCTTTATTTCGTTGAAAAGATTATAAAGTCTGACTTTAAATTCGTTATAATAAATTCTCTGCATGAATAAATTGAATTAATTATGATAATGACTTTAAAATGTTGTTATTAAGGCTCCATACATAGAAATGACTAAATATGAACTACTATTGGAACTTACATACCATGTACAGGAAACTTTTTACCACTTCTACACACCACTTCGCTCGAATAATGGTACTGAAACTACAATGTTTTATATTTCTATTTCAACTTTGATTCTCTTATTTCCCTCTATATTCCCTATCCCCTCCTTTTCCATAATAATTCCTTATTTCGAACTCAAATATTCACCTCTATTTAACCATCTCTCACAGTCTCTGATGAAGAGATATCCATAATATCCCAGAAACAGCTGTAAGACTATATCTATATCTCCTTCTTTATAAATGTCCTGAAAACTCCTCATAGCCTTGTCTTT
Organism: Octopus bimaculoides; assembly: GCF_001194135.2. Classification (NCBI taxonomy): domain Eukaryota; kingdom Metazoa; phylum Mollusca; class Cephalopoda; order Octopoda; family Octopodidae; genus Octopus; species Octopus bimaculoides. Next base: position 6,596,908 of record NC_068999.1, on the reverse strand, counting down.
GTTATCTCTTTTTGTCTAATGTATATATATATATATATATATG
>NC_068999.1:6595270-6596352 GCF_001194135.2 Octopus bimaculoides | reverse complement strand
CCTCACTCGTATCACTATCGAACCAAGAGCTTACTTACTTAGCGTTACCTGCCACTCTTTGGGTCTTCTAGATCCCAATACCTTTTATATATATATATATATATATACTTACTGTTATTGAAATATATTTGTTCTTGTGTGTGTGTTTGTGTGTCAGCGTTTATTTCTGAGTGTCGGATATTAAAATAAATAGTCATTAGATATCATATATTGAGTTATAGAATAGAATATTATCCAATTACCAGTTTTTTTTTCAGAACATGAGACCGTAACATCTGTTTCAATGGAAGCGAATACGTATATAATAATAATAATAATACTTCTTCTTCTTCTTCTTCTTCTTCTTCTTCTTCTTCTTCTTCTTCTTCTTCTTCTTCTTCTTCTTCTTCTTCTTCTTCTTCTTCTTCTTCTTCTTCTTCTTCTTCTTCTTCTTCTTCTTCTTCTTCTTCTTCTTCTTCTTCTTCTTCTCAGACTGGTATCTAAACTAGTCTGGGGTGCTGGAATATGATGCCAAATAACGATTCGGATCAAAAGACTTTATATATGTCTATGTGTGTGTGTGCGTGTGCGCACGCGTGTGTGGATAATGAACAACCCCTTTGAAGATATGTCAGGCAAACATTAACGTGATTCGAACTAGTACCAATAGACATGCTCTCCAACCCTCAACGTAGATGCAATTTCTCGAAAGATGTGAATATGAGTGAGTAGACAAACAGACAAAGAAATAAAGTATAAAAGCAAAACTACAAACAAAAAGGAAAAAAACAAAACAAAAAGAAAATCACACCCCACAAAAAATGTCGACATTTCCACCCAGGAAACTGAATGCTTTTGAAATAGTATTTCATGATTATTATTTGTTTACTCACCGTGTAAATAGAATGTGTGTGTGTGTGTGTGTGTGTGTGTGTCTGTGTGTGTGTGCATATATGAATGCATGTGTATATATGTATATGTGTGCATATAAGGTATGGTATATATATACATATATATACATACATGTATATACATACATACATATATATGCATACTCATACATACATATATATGTATGTATATATATATATATATATATATAT
>NC_068999.1:6590597-6594091 GCF_001194135.2 Octopus bimaculoides | reverse complement strand
GAGAGAGAGAGAGAGAGAGAGAGAGAGAGAGAGAGAGAGAGAGAGAGAGAGAGAGAGAGAGAGTTAGATAGGGAAATAGAGGTACGTAAGTTAGAATGTTGTTTTTAATCAACTTGAATTTACGTACAGATTTCAAATAAAGAGATAACTCTCCCTCGAGATATGTATGTAGAGAAGTAGGACGTATATAAGGAGTGATACTCTCGTTACATCTGTCCGGAGCCTGAGGAGCTAAATCAGTTTTGGTGATTATCTGGGTAGTTTATTGCTGAAAAAACATTAATTTGCGCGCAACCCACTGATGGGGCCAGAAAAACAGTTTGAGTCGGGCGATAAAAGACTGTATAAGGTTAATCGTACTTAATCATTTTGTGATTTCCCTGCAGTACTTATATAGTTCTTATAAATAATTGAAAACTACGAGGGGGTGGGGGTGCAGAAAAGTTCCTGGCTTTGGGGAAAAGAAAGTACAAGTGGATCAGTCAATTATTTCTTCAACTAAAATCCTCTAAGCTGGTGCTCCAGCATGGCCGCAGTCAAATGACCAAAGAAAGTAAAAGGATATAATCGGAAACGTATTTTTTTTCACCTCGCAGCTGCAACGCTAGCCCCTAAAAGATTACATGGGTTCACGGAAGGAACAACATTGCTGGAAAGTGTTCCAATATTTTTCTCAGTCTTCTGTACTTTTATTTCATTATCTCCCTTCTCTTTGATCGATCAGGTTATTGCCTGTAACAATTTCAATTGAGGACGGTAGTGGCGCTGGTGCTGGTTGTTTGGTGACTGTAGAAACATTAACCCACACCACTACCATTAACACCACCATCAACAGCCACAACAACAGCAATAACAGAACAGTAATGATTTAATATAAGAACAACCCATCGATCCCACCCACCGACTAATTCAACACAATAAATTTCTTGTTTGTTCCCATTGTCCCAATATTTTTCTAGAATTTAATGTTAAATGTTCTCCAGTTGGCAGAACATATTAATCAAGTATCTGTTTGCTGGAGATAAAGGTTTTAATATTAAAACAAATTTGCCAAAATCGAAAATAGATTGGAATTTCTCAAATATCAAACGAGGGACTTCAATCTAACAGCCGACTTAAAGCTTCAGCGGCAAAGGTAGCTATAATATTCTAAAGACAAATGCAAATAAACCATTAACGTCAAGTGGCGAAGTGGCCGCGTGTTAGACAGATTACTTAAAGATATACAATTCAGCTTACTGAGTTCAAATCACGCAGATGTTGACTATATCTTTCGTCCAGCAGTATTATTTGCTTTTTATCTATTTGTTCCAGTCATTGGCATGAGGCCATGCTGGGACACCACCTTGAAGAGACTCGCTTATTTTTTTGGTTTGATATTTATTCCATCGATTTCTTTTTTGTAGAACCGCTAAGTTACGGGGACGTAAATAAACCAGCGCCAGTTGCCAAGCAGTGGTGATACACACACACACACACACATATACTACGGGCTTCATCACAATTTCCGTCTACCGAATTCACTCACAAGACATTGGCCGGCCAGGAGAAATAGTATAAGACACTTGTCCAAGGTACTTTCCTAACCCCATCGTCATATTTATAGTGGACTGCTCTCAGTTAAATCATGCCAACGGCACTCCGCCCAGAAACAGTTAGTTTCTTGAATCAGGTGAAAAATTAATGTGCCTTGGGGAGAACACATGAAGGATCATATATAAAAGGAGTATAATTTAAGGCAAGGGAGTACGTTATTCTTCTTCTTCTTCTTCTTCTTCTTCTTCTTCTTCTTCTTCTTCTTCTTCTTCCTCTTCTTCTTCTTCTTCTTCTTCTTCTTCTTCTTCTTCTTCTTCTTCTTCTTCTTCTTCTTCTTCTTCTTCTTATTATTATTATTATTATTATTATTAAGCGACATATATATACATACACATAACAGGCTCCTTTCAGTTTCCGTCTACCAAATCCACTCACAAAGCTTTGGTCGGCCCGAGGTTATAGTAGAAGACACTTGACCAAGGTGCCACGCAGTGAGACTGAACCCGGAACCATGTGGTTGGTAAGGAAGCTACTTACCACACAGCCATTGTGAGTGTGTGTATGTGTGTATTCTTGTGTGTATGTTTGTGTGTGTGTGTATGTGAGCGGTTAAATGTGCATAATGAGCAAGTAGTTACTCAAACGTAATCAATATTTTCCGCAGTCATCCGTGAGAGGACGCCATCTGCACAGATTTTATTTACTCTATCTTAGCTGTTCTCTTCTTCATCAAATAGAAAGCTGGAGTTCATGTTATATACAAAGATACATGCAGACATACATGCATTGCATATATAACACATATACACATATCCACACACACACACACATGCATTTATAAATATGCATATGTGTATATATTCATATATATATTATACATATGCACTATGCTCACGTATGTACATATTAATAAAAATATACATACATGTGAGTGTGTGTGTATATTGGTGTGCGCTAGTCTGTGTGTGTACGTGTGTGCATTTGTGTGTGTGTGTGTGTGTGTGTGTGTGTGTATAAAACAATTCGTGCCCCAAATGGAAGACAAAGACACCATGAATAGAAGAATGGAACCACACTGACCAGCGATGTATAAAGACATCTGATATTCTGGTCGATACATGTGTGTGTATGTGTGTGTGTGTGTGTGTGTGTATGTGTGTGTATGTGTGTGCATGTGTGTGCTTGCATACATACATGTGTGTGTTTGTATGTATTCATATATACATATAATATAAACACACACGAATACAACGTTGCTTCCGTTCAGTTTACTTAAATCGGGTTGTACTCGATAACCCACTATGAATGGGTGAACGTAAGTCGGGATGGGCGGGAGCCTTTATTCAAAGGAATTATATAATCATAGTCTCATTTCAATTCATCTTTTAATCCGTACATGAATAAATTTTTAACCATTCCTTGCAACTTCTGGAAAACAAAAAAACAAAAACAAAAAAAAAATACATGGATTTGTTAGAATAATCCTATTTCCACTTAGTCACATGACATTCAACTTGGATACAATGTTGCTTTATACTTTGATTTACACTATTAAAATATTAGTGAATATATTGAATGTATTTTTACTGGTGATTGCTTGGCTACAAGTCTATGAGAAAAACTGAGCAAAGCATCAGATTAATTTAGTGTACGGAATTAATTTTCCAACGTTTCATGTACGTACATTATATTCTGGGAGTAAGCTTAAACATAATTCAATGTATAAAATTATTTAATTCCTATAAATCTTCTGAAGCATTCGTTGACTAATACCTTGTGCCGTGTGGTAAGGATTTTGCTTCTCAGCTGCAGGGTTCCGGGTTCAGTTCCACTGCACGGCACCTTGGGCGCGTGTTTTCTACTGTAGCCGCCGGCCGGCCGACCAGACATCGTGTGTGGATTTGGTAGATAGATACTGAAAGAAGCCCGATGTATATAAGTATGTGTGTTTGTATATA
>NC_068999.1:6586209-6589904 GCF_001194135.2 Octopus bimaculoides | reverse complement strand
TGTGTGTGTGTGTGTGTGTGTGTGTGTTTGTGGTTATGTGTGTGTGTGTGTGTGTGTGTATATCAGTGAACATATTTGTAGTTTCGTTTCCCAGTGTGAAGCGATGTTTGTCGTCATATCAAAGTCAAATTTCGCGATTCGATAAAATGCAAATCGATAGAGTATGTAACAGAATGGAATAAAATTTGGGATCGATAAGATCGAGTGAAACCCATTGAAGGTGGCTCACCAGTATGGCCGCAGTCTTATGATCAAATCAAAGTAAAACAATGAAGGAATATCTTTAAGGAATAAATAGGAATGAAGAATAAAACGAAATGATAGATCGGCGTTATGGCGTAAGGGAAAAATTTACACGGTTTAGTAAAAGGTCGTTTTTAGCTTCAAAGTAAGGTCAATAATCAATAAAAAAATGTCACAGTGTATGATTGACATTTATGTTTATCGAATTCCGATTGATCAATAAGAAAGACGATTTCTAAACTATTTAAACTCGTTATATAAAAGGACACAAAAATATGAACCGTTTCGTTATAGAACACCAAAATCGGTCGTTTCTTCGAAAAGCCGCCATTTTGTATTTCTCGTTTTTGCTGTCAATGGAGTGTAATTACATATTATTTTATTTGTTAAAAGACTTAATATTTAACGAAAATTATACAAGTAGCTCTGCTGGCTGCTATATATATATCTGTGTATATTTTATCGATCTTCGCATTGATAAAATATCAAAGTCATCTCTTACAACATAAAGATATGAAACTAGAGTTACATATTTATTGCAAAACTGTAACGTTTATATCAAAACCAACTCACAACACCCGACACCCTCTCTCTTCGTAGATTCTGCAAAATGAAAGAATTAATGTTTAAAGATTAACTAAATTTAAAAGTTAGATTTTTGAACAAAAAAATATAATGTACGAAAGGAAGTCTCAAGGTATAGTTCTGAAAGTTTCAAACATCAAATCGAAATAAAATGAAATGATATATTAAATGAAATATAAAAAAAGATAAAAATAATAATACGAGTTGGTTCTTATAGCTTTTAAAGTTACTTATTGGGTGCCGAAAAACAAGGAAAACATAAAGAACTGAATTTTATATCTGACGGCGTTGGATTGCAAATTGTTTAATATTTCATATATGAAAGTCTAGACGCTTAATTCTTTTTATGAACCAATCGTTTCAAACTACCTTGTTTTGTTTTCATCATCGACTGAGGTTTTCGTCACTTCTGAAGTCGTATCTTTCCTTCGCTTGCTCTTCCTCTCTCTCTACTTTCTCTTCGAGAACTTCATTTTATGTTTTCCTATCATTTCGTCATCGCTCTAGTCTTCATCCTCTCTTTTTTTCCCTCTCACTTTTTGTTTTCATCTTTGAATATTTGAATTAATTTTCTAATAAATACACTTGGATTAACTTGAATGTCATGGTTCAAAATGCGTATATGATAATTTCATTTAAATCTACTTCTGCTTACATTGTGTATATTCATGGTGGAGGCGCAATGGCCCAGTGGTTAGGGCAGCGTGCTCGCGGTCATAGGATCGTGGTTTCGATTCCCAGACCGGGTGTTGTGAGTTTTTATTGAGCGAAAACACCTGAAGCTCCACGAGGCTCCGGCAGGGGATGGGGGTGACGAACCCTGCTGTACTCTTTCACCATAAATTTCTCTCACTCTTTGCTTCTGTTGTACCTGTATTTCAAATAATACATAACGGACAGTCAACAACTATTGAAAAGGTTGCAAGACGCCACGGAAAATTTAGAAAAAATAAATAAGTAAATGAGTGGAAATTTTACCGGTGAGTGCGTTAAATTATAAGGCACTACAAGAGAATGACTCTCTCCAGACACAACAATATATATTTGTATATATATATATATACACACATATATATTGGTGGGATGCTGTTCTGTTCGCCAGCTCCTCGGTTCTGTAGTTACACTGTAAATCGCAACGAACGAGGAGAGATAAATAGACAAACAGACTGACATATAGATAAGTAGATAGGTAGATAGACAAAAAGATAGATAGATAGGTAGACAAGTAGATAGACAAGTAGATAGACAGGTAGAGGGACAGAAATATAGATAGATAGACTGACAGAAAGATAAATAGAGAGGCATTGATAGACAGATAGATAGATAGGCTGACAGAAAGATAGGTAGATATATGGAAAAACAGACAGATAGATAGACAAAAAGATAGATAGACAGAAAGATAGATAGATATATAGATAGACAGAAAGATAGATAGATAGACAGATAGAGAGTTAACATGAAGTACTGAATGAGTATTTTATAACTTTTTGAGAAATACATATTTTTCAATGAAAGTATGCAAAGATGGGTTCTCAATGGCGATGATGTTGATAAAATTTAGAAATCTAATAACATATTTATTGCAAATATACACACGAGAAATAAATATTTTTCTTTTGGATATTAGTATTCATTTCATTTTGAATAAGCACCAAGAAAGTCGATATAATGTTAAATCATAAGTGTCGAATGTATATTCCCCAAGTTACCAGTCACAGACAGGTAACACTAGCATACATATGTGTGTGTGTGTATGTATGTAATGTATATATGTGTGTGTGTGTACACGCACACACACACATACACCCCCCACACACACATTGGATATAACTTCGTGAACAGAAAAAGTGACTGCAGTCGCATTGATTGCTTACACATATGCTGAACGTGTGTCTGAGGAATTATGGTTAAACTCAAAGTTAAATTATAATTCTTGTATGTATGCCATATTTCTTGACAATACCAAACTGGAAAAAATATACTTTAAAGCCTTCCGTGAGATGACGGGTAATAATCTAGTATATATATATGTATATATGGGTGTGGGTGTGTGTGAGTGTGTGTGACACTCCGTATGTATGTAGGTATATATATATATATATATGTATATTGTGGCACTCCGTCGGTCACGACGACGAGGGTCCCAGCTGATACGATCAAGGGAACAGCCTGCTCGTGGAATTAACGTGCAAGTGGCTGATCACTCAACAGACACGTGTACCCTTAACGTAGTTCTTGGGAGAGATTCAGCGTGACACATAGTGTGACAAGGCTGGCCCCTTTGAAATACAGGTACAACAGAAACAGGAAAAAGGAGTGAGAGAAAGTTGTAGTGAAAGAACAGAGCAGGGTTCGTCACCAGCCTCTGCCGGAGCCTCGTGGTGCTTTAGGTGTTTTCGCTCAATAAACACCCACAACAACATTCCCGGTCTGGGAATCGAAACCGCGATCCTACGACCGCGAGCCCGCTGCCCTAATTACTGGGCCTCCACATATATGTATATACAAATTTAAAGCAATACGTCAATATCATCATAGTTGTAATAGTTAGTAATAGCAACAACTATAACAACATCACCGACACTACTATAGTACTTGCCGCTGCAAACACCCCCCCCACTACCCCATCATCATCGTCATCATCATCATCATCATCATCATCATCATCCAAATTAACCCTAGTATATCTATCTATCTGTTTGTCTGTATATCTATCTATCTATCTATCTATCTATCTATCTATCTATCTATCTATCTATCTATCTATCTTTGTCTATCTATCTTTGTCTATCTATTTATCCAAACACACAAATATGTGTGTGTGTGTGTGTGTGTGTGTGTGTGTGTGTGTGTGTGTGTGTGTGTGT
>NC_068999.1:6582517-6585795 GCF_001194135.2 Octopus bimaculoides | reverse complement strand
GTGTGTGTGTGTGTGTGTGTGTGTGTGTGTGTGTGTGTGTGTGGTTGTGTATGTGTGTGTGTGCATGTGTGTGTGTGTATGTATATGTGTGTGCGTATGTGTGTGTCTGTGTGTGTGTGTGTTCGTGAGAGAGTTATATATATACTTTTACTCTTTTATTCGTCTATTCTTTTGTTCTTTTGCTTGTTTCAGTCATTTGACTGCAGCCATGCTGGAGCACCACTCGGGACCAACGGCTATCCATCTTTCTTTCTTCCACTTCCTTCCTAAAAATAAGACGCGCTTTTACCTGTCTCATCACAAAGCTCGTTTTCCAGAGTTCACCACTTCTCATCGTCTTGGCTTAACAGCCCTCACCGTTTGTTTTTACTGTTTTGTTCTTACTGTGCTGTTTTTGTTACCACTTTAACCCCCCGCAAAAAATCCCAAATTTTATTTAATTTGCTTTGCAGGAAGGACTGTTTTAACGAAGTCGCGTCTTGTCCCTGCCTTTGAAACGCGGAGTAGATAAAACAGGGGACAACTGATGAAGGGATTGTTCTGTATGTTGCCTGTCTCGTTTCTCTATTTGTTTCTTTCGTTGTTCGAAAAAAAGTTCGTTTTCTATGTTTTTGTTTTTTATTCTCTCGTTTCTCATTTTGTTCACGTATTTTTTTTGATGTCCTGTGCCCAAATATGCATGTATAGATAAACTTCAATTCCAGGACACTAACACCTGAATCACGTCAACTTCAACGACTTCTTCAAATCTTACATTCTTTGAAAGTGTTACGATATCTTTCCGAATTTCATGTAGACTTTCTGCTGGAGGAAAACTCTTGTAATCTCACAGTCTAGCCATGTACTTTTCTGCGCACTGTTCAAAGTTGAAGGTTCCACTTCGTCCTATGAGTCACCTATATTATTTACAGCATCCTTCTCTCGAGCTTTGAGAAGAGACAGGCAAAAGCACGTCTTGTCTTTAAGAAGGAAGTGGAAGAAAGAAATATAGATAGCCGTTGGTCATGCGTGAGCAACGAGAGCGTCAAGGAGGAAGAGTGAGGGCGAGAGAGGGATGCCGTAAATAATATGGGTGAATCATTTACATCAACTTCGATGACTTCTTCAAATCTTACATTCTTCGCAAGTGTTACAATATCTTACCGAATTTCATGTAGACTTTCTGCTGGAGGAAAACTCTTGTAATCTCACAGTCTAGCCATGTACTTTTCTGCGCACTGTTCAAAGTTGAAGGTTCCACTTCGTCTCATGATTCACCTATATTATTTACAGTATCCATTATGTGGAATGTCTTCCAGAAATCTTTAACTTTACATTTATCCATCATGCCAATTGTTTTCATAAGTTCTTTGAAAGTTCTAACATAATATACCTCGAAGTAAGCTAGTTGATCATTTGGCGTCAACAAAGAAGCGTTCTTGGAGATGTATTCTACTTTCATGTTATCAAGAAAGGTCATCTAAGTTCGCTGGTTGGTTCGGTGCGTTGTCTAAGAGAATTTTCACTAGATTTTATAGACATTCCGTCCCTTCTGCTTCTGACTTAACCCCCCACCCCCACACACACATACTTACTATCTCATACACACAGACACTCATACATACACATGTGTTGGCATTCATGCTGATACCTGTTGTAGCTAGTTGGATTCAAAAGTAGGTGGGTTGACAATGGCGATGATGTGGGTTGGATAGGTTTAGGTGTTAGCGAGAGGTAGGCGGATATTGTTAGTGTTGTAGTGGATATATTGATCTTGCTAATTGTATTGTTGTGGCTGTTTAGTATTAAGTTTAATCCTCACAGACCCAAGATCAAAGACATTTAACTTTTAAAATACACTAGAATGCCACAAATATATCTTTTGATTTGAAACGAATATGCTTATGTACTTCATACAATATATTACTGTTGCGGTTTGTTGTGTTCGTCTGGATGATACACACATACACACACACATACACACACACACACATAATGAGACACACAGATATACATAAATAATACATACATGCATGCATGCACATTCATATACATACATATATATATATATACGTATATAAATGGTATATATATATATATATATATATATATATCTATAGCTATCTCTCTCTCCCTATATATATATATATATATATATATATATATATATATATATATATATATATATATATAATATATATATATATATATATATATACATACATATGTATTTATATATACTCACATTATGTACAGTATATATTCATGCGTGCATGTGCGTAACTTGATCATAGTTCTCCAAGTCGTTAACTATATACTTTGAACTTGGCTCAAACGCAAGTCGACTTTCAGTTAAGAAAAAAAATGCGTAGTTTCCAATTTTTAACAATTTATAATGATGCAATACTAGTTTCAGTAAGTGTAAAATTATAGACTCTATCTCGAAATTAATGGTCATACATAAAAATTTCCTTAAGCATAAAATCCCGTAACGTGAGGTGGCCGTAACGTGGGGTGTGCCTTTATATATAGATATATACACCCATATGTATACATTCCTCCACGTTCTGTTTTATATATATGTAATCACCGAAGTAGACATATCTACACTGATAGATACTCTTATAACTTGTTATGTATCCCACCTGTGAGGGATCGTTGCTAGATGAGTCAAAACAATTGTAGTGATCAATAAAGATTTTCTTATCGTCCATCTTTCGTCTCATTCATTAATCAAATACCGAACGAAAACTGAGCTAGTAAACATGCTTTACTAGTAAGCTACCAGGTGTATGCCATATATGCGTGTATATGTATGTGTGTGTATAAAATATTTTTATACACAGAGATGAGATACTTGACAGGACAACTTACATGCTAGAAAAGGCAGTTAAAATCCAAACCACGAAAAAAATAACACTTTACTTTTTGCTCGTCCTAGTGTTATAACAGCGTGCCTCATGAATTCCTTTTTCTTCTTCTTGTTTTGGGTTTTAACTGCTATTTTTAGCATGTAAGGAGTCCTGTGAATGGTCTCCTCTTTGTGTATAAAAATATTTTACACTCTTATATTTTAAAAAATATGTTATGTCTTCTGACTTTTATTTATGCTTGCGAACCACTGGTTATAAATCATTTTAATTTATTACCCTCATATTTGCGATAGTATGTATATATATATATATATATATATATATATATATATATATATATACACACATGCATATATATACATATATATATATATACACACACGCAAAACAAATATATATATATATATATATATATATATATATATA
>NC_068999.1:6575898-6577905 GCF_001194135.2 Octopus bimaculoides | reverse complement strand
ATATATATGTATATGTATGCAGATATGTATGTACATATATGTATATATATATATATATATGCATAAATTTATATGTATATATATACATATATATATTTGTATAATATATATACACATATACATATATATATATGTATACACATATACATATATATATATATGTATATATATTTGAGTTTGTATATGTACAGCTGTCTACCTATGTTTCTATCGACCTATTTATCTATCTATTTGTCTGTCTGTCTGTATGTATGTATGCATGCATGTGTGTATGTATGTATTGAGACACAGCTAGATATCAATATTAAATGAAATGGTGAAAAAAAGAAAATGAATTTCATAAAATATTTTAGGCTTCTCAAAAGAAATATATGACAACTTTTCATCTTATGAAATATTCAAAGTTTTTGTTATACTCTACTCGAGAAGATTTAGAATTACCTTATATAGCAAGCGAAAATTCCTGTCGTGTTTGTCCTTTCTGCCAGCTTCGTTACATGGGTTTTGGTTTGCCCAAGGCAGCTGGTGACCGTTCAGCCCGCTACAAATTTCTATTGTATAATGTAATTCGTACCTAGCCTTGTGGGTATACACAGAGTTGGCCAAAAGTCACTCGGCAGTAAATTAAAATTCCATATACACTATCTGTAATTCTGTATTGAATCGAATGGAAAATGTATCGGCCAAGAAGGACTTCAGTTTGAACAATTTTCATGATGTTTCATCTTTGGATACTTTTATCAAATTCATTCAGTTGTTAAACATAAATAAGTATTGGAATTAAATGGTTTTGATTTACTGGCTGGTGGCTTGTGGCCAAACCTGTATACATTTATAAACTAAATGGAAAATACATACACAACGTGTGTGTCTTGGTAGTTCGTCGGGCGGCTGCGGTTTTTCTTTAGGCGTAAGGGAATATATTTTAAATATACGTGTATATTCTAAAAATCCATTATCTGCGAGCCATGCTTCCTGTCCAGCAACGTTACTCTACAGACCCTTCGGAGTAATCTCATTTTAGCAGCTTGTAGACACACACACGCATACGCATGCGCGCGCGCGCACACACACACACATACACACGCTCACACACACATACACACACACATACACACACATGCTCGCACACATACACATACACACGCCCACGCACAAATACATACAAACGACAGGAATATATATATATATATATATATATATGTATATATATATATAGAGGGATAGATTAGTAGATAGGCAAAGAATTCATATATATATATTTATACTCTTTTAAACTTCAGATCCTAAAATAGAGATGAAATAGATCTGAAAACGGATTTTCTTCTCATTTCATCAATTAACTCTTTTATTTCAGAATTATATAACTTATGGATCACTTCCGATTTTGTTTAAGTTGGTTTTCTTTCTGCATGGGTTTCAAGTTACGCAGTATCACACTTACCAGTAAAATTGTATGACTTGTTTTGTCAGGAATATCTATTATTAGACACTACATGCTGAGTGGTTAATTTCCGAAACGTTTCCTGTTCATTTTGGCCGAAGGGTTAACTTTCTTTGTTTATGAGTTTCAATTAGTTTTAGCTGACTAGATCAATGAGGCCGATACGCAAGTTCACAAGAAGTAAGCAGCAGCAGCAGCAGCAGCAGCAGAGGTAACAATAGTAGTAGAATGTCTCACGTACAGCAGTAACAACAATGACATTAACAACAGTGACGACGAAAGATATTCTACGTGGTCGATCAACATATTAAAAATAACAGCCGAATCTAAAAGGGAAGACATGAACATAGGATGATATAGTCTTAGATACGAAAGTTGAGGAAGTCACGGATGGATTGACTTTGAATATAAGTATGCTGTATTTGGCTGATCTGAGATAAACGAATAAATATAAAGCAACAACAAGAAAAACATGCATGTATATAATTCTGTTTGTCACGACATGTGTTCGAGTGTTACGCTATAAGACAGCCTACTATATATATATATATATATATATATAT
>NC_068999.1:6574447-6575165 GCF_001194135.2 Octopus bimaculoides | reverse complement strand
ATATATATATATATATATATACACATACATATATATGTTTATATATGTATATATTTATATATATACACATATATATATGTCGATAGATAGATAGACATGTAGACTCACATGTGTGTGTCTGTGTGTGTGTGTGTGTGTTCGCAAGTGACAGTGTAAGGATTATATGTACACACACATGCACACACACACACACACACACACACACACACACACACATATATATATATGAAGGCTACATGAATGTTAGAAATTTGAAGCGACAGATATACTGACAGACATACAGGCATATAAACAGACAGACAGATAGATTGGTACAAAGACAGCGAAAGAGAGAAAGAGTGAGAGAGAGTTAGAGAGAGGTGAGGAGAGTTGGAGAAGAGATACTATGAGACAGAGAAGGAGGAAAATTGCTAGATAGATAGTTATTAACATCGATTCGATTTGGCAAAATGATTTATTAATATACCAGTTTTATATGAATGTATGATGCTCGAACTTAAAACTAACGCAAATTGTTAATAATAAAACGAATTGGCCTCAAGTATTTATGAGTCTATAAATAAAACTTATATCACGTAATATTAGTAACTCTTAACATTTGTAATTTCGCACAAGATTTCCGTATTCACTCGGATGCATTCTTCATATCACATCCCGATAACATACGCCATATGCTATACATACATAGATCCACACACACATATATATATATATATAT
>NC_068999.1:6572453-6574043 GCF_001194135.2 Octopus bimaculoides | reverse complement strand
TGTATGGACCCTTTTTTCATCAATGTCATTCCAACGTAACCTCTTAGCAATGATACAACATCCTCCGTTAATAAATCAGATACGAAAGAAGATAATGGTCATCCGTTAACAGGAATTCATTTTGCTGTTAGGTTATATCACCAAAAAAAAAAAAATAATAACAAAATAAAGAATTAAACAAAAAATATACATAAATATGAAACAAAAATGATACAAAAAATATGCATAATATATGAAACAAAAATATATATAATATATATATATATATAATATATATGCATATATATATATATATATGTGTGTGTGCTTGTGTATGTATATAGTTAGATGTATATAGTTAGATATATTCACAGGTGTCTCTATATCTATCGAACGCTAGGTCAAGCGTCTATATTGTACTATACTATATGCATTGCTATGAATAATGGTATAGATTAGTAGGTATTAACTATTGGCTCTATAGTTCATGAATTTTCATCTTTCGTTTCCACCTTCCACACATCCGTTTTATAAATATATAAAGCCATACCAGAGATATACTAGATATATATACTAACATATCTATTTCTCATGTCTTATATTTTAGGTTTGTTTTTCATATATATTTTCCAATTTTGAGATAGTTGTTTCGAAAGTAACATATTTCTTTATATCTTTTTTGCCACCGGAACGTTTGGGCACCACAGAAAGAAAAATTGTTATTTGGCTCATTTGCGGAAATATGTTATCAAAACATCTGGTGTTCAGAGGTTCAAGATTCACCACAAATCATTTTGGTTTTTGTTCAACTGATTTTCTCAATCCGACGACCCTGAAGATCGAACGAGTATTGGGAATTGCAATGTCTTTTGGATCTGAAGAAAATATAAAACTTTAATTGCAATTGTGATTGCTTCGGCTGTCGCTGTCTTCGGTGCTTACAGCGACGCCGATGGCGTCAATGATGACGATGAAGACGGCGATGACAACGATGACAATCAGGACAGCAACAACGAAGAGGTCGTCATTTTAGCCACTGGACTACATACAAACGACTGTTGTCCACTCTCCCACCAGAAAGATTGAATTTGGAGTTTCTTGATTACAATTAAACAGATTCACTCAACCGTGTCGGCTTTCTTTTTAGGCGCGTGACACGAACGTAGCGAGAAACGTACAAAAGGTTCTAAACTTAATCACGTGTTCGTTCTCTACAAACGCTTGACAGAAAACTTTCAGAGCATTGATTGTTTGGACATGTGCAGTCAACCGTGTCAGCCTTAACTTACGAGGCCAAACATTGTCACTTGATAGTAACCCACGGATGTAGCGGGGAACCTACAAAAAGTTTTAAGACCAGTCATGTGACTATCCTCTACCAATGAAATCCTCCTCAAAACATACTAATTTGAGCCATGAACTCCCTATAAAAATAGGGCAAGCTTCAAACGTTAGTCAGAGGCAAGACAGCTGCGACATAAGCCACGTCTTTCTATGAAACCGTTTAAAGCTTTAAATATATTCATAAAAAATATTTTAACTATTCTCAGTGCATTTTCAACTTCTATTTTTCTTGTATTTCTACCCGAGTGGAATAAAATAACTTTGTTA
>NC_068999.1:6567554-6571955 GCF_001194135.2 Octopus bimaculoides | reverse complement strand
TGATGTAGCTCCCCTCATACGCACCTCTTGCCGTGAGGTAGGTTCATCTGGGACTCTCGATAGGAAGAGGTCCAGCCTTGATTTAAAAACCCCTACATCTACTTTGTGCAGGTTCCTCAGGCTCTTTGGGAGAATATTAAAAAGCTGTGGGATATATATCAACTCAATAAGGGTACCAACCTTCTGTCGTTTACTTTATTAGGTCCGTCGTTGGGTATCGGCTGTCAGGTGCAGTTTTACAACGAAAACCGATCGTATTACTTAAGATACTTCAGTAAGTCCACGAATATCCTTTGCGTGTATATAAAAAGAAAAAATGCGCAGATGCACATACGCACACATATTTTGTGGATATATGATTATGGCTCCTGTTACGTAAAGTTTCGTAGGCGTAGATCTGCAATTATATTCAAGCTGTGCGGAGTACAGACACATTTGAGGATGTAAACGCTAATTATTCGTCCACAAAACTTTACATACAGTAGGGCAGAGTCAACGTGTTATTAAACACACCACCGCCTAAATGTGACGTATGCTATATATTCGTTTGATTGTTAAACTAACTATACATTATAAACATATAATACTTAGATATATATACATACACACTATATGTGCAAAACGAGGCCTACACGCAGAAAAATTAATAATTTTACTGTATACTACGTGATCAAAGTGACAGTGGTGTTGTACTATGTAATTTTAATTTCATACGTTAAATAAATTTTAGATATAGATTTTTATCGACAAGTTACGTCATATTTTAATTTTTTCCTTACCTTTGACATTTTTTAATTACAAAACATGGTTTTAATATTTTTGCATTCAGTTACAACACAAACATACCGAGAATGGCTATACAAACGAAGCTGTCACGTTTTTGATAGATCTGTGTGAGTGCGCGTGCGCGTGAGAGTGTGCGTACATATACATTTTTTATGAATATATATATATATATATGTATGTATATATATATATATACATTGATTCATACGTACGTACATACAAATACACGTACATACACACATATTTCACTGTTATAGGCCTTGTTTAACTTCAAAGTCATCGCAACCGCAATTAAACAAAACTATTCCGAACACAGTAGAGCATGTATGTGTATGTATATACTTATGTATGTGTATGCACACATGTGTATACGCACATGTGTATTTGTATATCTCTATATACGTATATAAAAATAAATACGTGTTCATATATATGTATTTATACAGAGATAGAGAGAGAGAGAGGGAGAGAGACCGAAAGAGAGAGAGAGAGAGAGAGAGAGAGAGAGAGAGAAAGAGAGAGAGAATGAGAGAGTGAGAGTGAGAGAGTGAGAGAGACCCTTCACTCACGAATGACTATAGGATTGCATCTAGAAAGTTCTCCGAGTAACATGTCCGGGCAAGGTTGTTTATGGAAGACCATCTGTCGGCCATGCATACGGGTTTAGTGGTGGGGGAGCATCAGAGCCATGTGTTGGTGGGAATTCTTTGCGGCTTGAATAATTCACCCTTGGAAACATAGGTGTTTCGTTTATCGTACTCAAACAGCCCTTATTCAGGGACCTTTTGAGCGGGATGGGCTACTCAACCTGAAGAAAATTCTAACTGGGCCCCACCTGCAAGGTCATGCGCTGTTTATCTTGATATGGGATCCCCATGTTGCGCAAGTATGGCTATGATGCATGCGCCTGGTGTACCCATATCAGACGAGTAGTCATGATGGGTATATTGGACTTCGTATATTTGTACCCCAGTGTTACTTTGATGGCATGCACTGCTCTCTCACCTAATACCGATGTAATTTTCCCACAATTATTATTATTATTATTATTATTATTATTATTGTTGCTGTTGTAAAGGCGGCGTGCTGGCAGAATCGTTAGCACGTCAGGCACAATGCTTAGTAACTTTTCGTCCGTCTTCACAATCTGAGTTCAAATTCCGCTCAGGTCGACTTTGCTTTTTTCCTCCTATCAGAGTCGATAAATTAAGTACCAGTGAAACACTGTGGTCGATGTAATCGACCAGTCCCCTCTCCCCAAATTTTGGCCTTGTGCTTTAGAAGAAAGGATTATTGTTATTATTATTAATATTAGTAGTAGTGGTTGTTGTAATAGTAGTATTAGTTATAGTAGTAGTAACAGCAGTAGTAGTAGTAGTAGTAGCAGCAGCAGCAGCAGTAGTAGTAGTAGTAGTAATATAAAATTATCGGTATATAGGTAAGAAATTATAGCTTTATATACCTGTGTGTATTTGAATACAGTTCAGCCGCTCACCGTTCTGTATAATTCTCTGTCCGTCTGCCCCCCACTCACTTTTTCTCTCTCTTTCTCTCTCTTCTCTTTCTCTCTCTTCTCTTTCTCTCTCTTCTCTTTCTCTCTCTTCTCTTTCTCTCTCTTCTCTTTCTCTCTCTTCTCTTTCTCTCTCTTCTCTTTCTCTCTCTTCTCTTTCTCTCTCTTCTCTTTCTCTCTTCAACTATTTACGTAACAGTATGCATGCAAGTGTTTCTCTATGTGTTGAGAAGTGCGCATGTCTGTTCCATGTGTATACGTTGGTGTCTAGCTGTCGTGTTGAAAGAAAAGGGGGGAAACTTTCAGCTTACACATTCCTTCATATACCAATGCCACATTAAACAAATTGCAACATTAAACAGACTGCTCAAACACCAATGTAAAACCAAATTGCTACATTAAACACATTTCATGCTATAAAGATCATCTTCTGTGACACAACATTACACGTCATCACACGACAGTTATCGCCAGAACGAAGCATTTGGTGCTCGCCATTTGCAGCAACCATTGGTTAACCGATAGTAACTATGTGTGTATGCGTGAGAATGTATTTTAGTGTGTGTATGTGTGCGTATGTGTGTGTGTGTGTGCGTGCGTGTGATTCTCAAGCAAGTGTGTGTGTGTGTGTGTGTTTGCTAAGTTTGGAAGTATGTCAGTGTTTTTGCTGTGTGTTTGTGAAAAAGTTTTTAGTATTTCAAAGCGGTGACTACAAAATGAGTTTCGTGATGATGGAGTTTCAGTAATAATTTTGTCGAGGTTTCGATCTCGCTGGATGAGTGGAAGTAACCGACTCCGCCCAACTTAACCACCGACCTTACTGAAAATATGTGACGGGCCAATAGAAATCGGACAAACGAGTGGAATTTAACATGTTTGCTCTGCTAACAAGCAGTAAATTAAAGTAACAGACATACCTGGATCACGATTTAGAATTCTGGCTAGGGCCTTAATTCTCCTCAGCAGGTCTCGCCGTACCTAAAATGAAAAATCCATCTCACCTTGTTGTAATCTGTTACGGTCTGAATAATAGTCCCGCACCAAATTCAAAACAATTCCAGTGTATAATATATATATAAAAGAATGAGTAAATATTCAAAATAAATACTCATAAAGGTGTTATCATTATTATTATTATTATTATTATTATTATTATTATTATTATTATTATTATTATCATTATTATTATTATCATTATTATTATTAAGATATATAGAGAAGTGTTCTTTGCTTGTATACGATTGACACAATCCATCCTTTAACCAGTTTTCACCCACAAAGCTTTCTTAGAGGAGACAAACTCCCGAGACAGCGCAGAGCGAAGTAAGAAACATCGAACCCAACATCACACCATGTGCAAAACAAACTTCTTAACTCCTAAGCCATACTTACCCTTCATTGTAAATAGGTGTCGGTTCCTTGATCAAGACCCGCGTTCCGTAGGAGATTTAGAGCCACTCATCAAACAACGAACAACTGTCAAACCTTAATATATTTTGAATAATCTAAACACACTCCAGTCATAATTGGATCTTGTTCAGGTATGTTCAAAATTTGTTCGTTCTGACGTGAATGAAAATCGATGTAAATTCAATGCAGCTCTCACTAAATTAACTATTATTATTATTATTATTATTATTATTATTATTATTATTATTATTATTATTATTATTATAAAAGCACGAATATAATAGCATTGCTTACAAAACACGGCTCTCGTGAAAATGAAACAAAACTAAAGAAGAGGAGGAAGAAACGAGAAAGATAGTAACTCGAGACGAAAACTACGAAGTCAACTGACCTTCTCCAAACACTAAGCAATACGTGTATGTATATGGATGTGCGTGTGTGTGTGTGTATGTGTGTGTGTGTGTTCGTGTATGCCTATGTAGGCAAAATGTGTGCGCATACATATATTCACATACATATATATATGAGTACACATACATACATACATACATACATACACACACACACACACACACACACACACACACACACACACATATATATATATATATACACATATATATACATACATACGTATATGTATATATATATATATTTGTATATACATATATATATACATAAATATATATATATAT
>NC_068999.1:6565294-6567156 GCF_001194135.2 Octopus bimaculoides | reverse complement strand
ACACACACACACACATCAGTGTGGAACGATGTTACAATGTTAACTATAAACAGCGAGACACGATACATAAATTCAAAAGAAAACTTGATGAATATTGTTCAAAGTTCAAAGAAAGAAAACACAGACCGAAGACAAGTTAATCTGATTTTGATTTCACGTTTCGAAATAGCGTACTTGTAATAAATAACAGTAAGACTAGAAAGAGGAAAGGAGCGAAACAAGCAACACATGAAGAGTTTTTCGGATTCGATAAGGGATAACCACAGTATTTCGTTAAGTATGGAAACCTTTTAATTGGTTCTGATACTCAATCAGAAATAAGATGACAGCAGACTGTGTAGCGTAGGTGGCGCTGGTGGTATCCGTGATGTCGATAGTGGAAGATAAGTTTAGCGTGTTTGGAATTTGAGATAGACATACGCACGCTAGAGAATCTAGGTTATTTATTATATAACGCTGGACTAAAGGAGACTTCTATCAATGAACAGGAATATCTTCAAGACGGCAGCCATTGTGATATGAAACTCCAAACTTAATGCAGTATTCGATAAGATTTTCTTGTATGTCGTCTGCTAGAGAAGAAGAAAAAAAATTCGGTAGAAGATGAACGTGACAGCGTCTCTGAGAGATGTTTCCTCTATATTTTATTCGTTCACCTTCATATTCTTTCTTTCTTTCTTTCTTTCTTTCTTTCTTTCTTTCTTTCTTTCTTTCTTTCTTTCTTTCTTTCTTTCTTTCTTTCTTTTTTTCTTTCTTCTTCTTCTTCTTCTTCTTCTTCTTCTTCTTCTTCTTCTTCTTCCTCTTCCTCCTCCTCATGACCATCATCATCATCATAATCGTTACCATCGCAATCAACTCGCCGCCCCACTCCACAATGACAATCATTATCATCGTCGTCGACGGTGCAATCATTAGCATTATCATCACCATAAAAGTCATCAACTGTATCGTCATCGCGACGTCCACCATCACCACCACCACCACCACCACCACCACAGTATTAGCAGTATTTCGCCCATCGCTACGTTCTGAGTTCAAATTGCGCCGCTGCCGACTTTCCCTTCCATCCTTTCTGGGTCGATAAATCAAGTACTAGTTCTATATTTAAGAGATGAGGAGTTATGTACATTATTTACATCATTTACATTTGACGGATATTTGTCCTAATCTTTAGATTTGACGGATGTTTGTCCTCAACAGACAAGATGAGGACATATATCCGTAAAATGTAAATGATGTAAATAATGTAAATTAAGTACCAGTTACGCACTGGTCCCCTTGCTCACAATTTCAGGTCTACAGTATAAAAGTTTATTAGTGTTTCCCTCAAGCGACAACATGGCGACTCATAGGCTCTTCCTTTTCTTTCTCTTTTTAACAGAAGAGTTCAAATATAAATGATTTTTCACCATGGGTAAACACAATGTGATATATCGTACTAAACGAAGTTCGGTAGATGTGGTCATTGCTGTGTGAAAATCCGACCATAGAGAGAAAAGCTTTGAAAAATTAATAAAAACTCAAAGTTGGGATATTTATTGGTTTGGAATAGTCAAACGTTTTAAGTGTTAAATTCTCATATTCTGAAGAAATAAATAAACAAGAAACAAAAGGTGAAGCTAAAAGGAGAATGCAGTTAAAATTGGTGATGGTGTGTAGTGTACATTGTCGTACTTAAATATGAACTGTAGATATACATACATATGCACATACACGTACACCCCCCCACACATATATACATACATACATGCACACGTACACACACACACACACACACACACACATGTATATATATATACATACATACAAATAATAAAGATGCATACATATATTTATATATTTACTCAGGCATATATGTGTGT
>NC_068999.1:6561899-6564884 GCF_001194135.2 Octopus bimaculoides | reverse complement strand
TATATATATATATATGTTCTACATATGAGGGTTCGTGTGTGTATTTCACAATATATGCTGTTAATACATTAACACACGTAATAAGTTAAATTCCTTCGCCATTACCACCTTCTAACTAATTTACTAAAATACGATTTCCCTTGTATATATTCCCCAGGGATGTATTTGATGAACTGAAGTGATTAAAACATAATCTCTGTGTTTTGTAAAGGGAATTTCATTATTTAAAGTTGTGAATATGCTGATTACTCTACAATTAAATATGGCCACTGCGATATGCCTGTCAGGCAAGGGGTAGGAAAAGAAATGTGAAATGAAAAAATTTAAACGAACTTTATTATTATTGTTATTATTTATGTTAATATTGCTAAAATTTTTGCTGTTGCTATTATCAAAGTGATAAGCTAGCATAATTATTAGCAACATGCTGAGTTGTATACCGCCCGTCTTTTACATCCTGAGTTTAAATTCCGCCAAAGTCGACTTTGTTTTCATGCTTTTGGGATGGATAAAAGAAATACCAGTCGAACACTGGGGTCGATGTAATCGACTCATTCCTTCCTCAAAAATTGCTGCCCTTGCGGCAAAATTTGAAACCAAAGGTGGCGAGCGGGCAGAAACGTTAGCACGCCGGGCAAAATGCTTAGCGTCTATTGCTAGTTTCATGCTTTTATGATACTTTAACTAAGCATATTTATGAATGTCAAGCGTGTGTGTGTGTGTGTGTGCGTGTGCGTGTGTGTGTGTGTGTGTGTGTGTGAGAGAGAGAGAGAGAGAGAGCGGGAGAAGAAGAGGGAAAGTGAGGTGTCCCGGTAGTAGGCTGGTACACATTTTTAACCTCAGTAATCTGGAACAAAATGAAATAAAACGCCTTCTTCAAAGACAAGGTTTCTCTCGGTCTAGGAATCGAACCCACGACCTTATGATTGCGAGACAAACGTCTTAATCGCTCGGACATACACTTGCAAAATGCATAAATAATTGATTCAGCTGATATCACCTGTTCTGCTGACAAAGATTTTACTTTATACTTCTAAGCCTTATCCCATATGATGCTTAAACTTCGGAAGTATACATTTATTACCATGGGTAATATTAGGAAACGTGGCGTATATACATCATTTAATTATAATTTATCTTTTATCAGATTTCTCGGAGCTTGCTGAAAATGTATGTTACCTGAACATAAGATTAAAAATCAAATTTTTCATTCATTTATTGCAATAAATATGATATTCTTCTAAATTTTATCAACGTAATTAGAATCAACGCCGCCGTAAATCCATCAGCAAAATTTCATTAAGAAATGTTTATTTCCCAGAAAGATATAGAACATTCATCAATCATTTCTTATATTAATTTTCTGAGTCTGTTTTAGTTGAATTAATAGTTCCCCATGAAAATAAGATGGACCCTGTTCGGACTTCGCGGAATGTGGAGACGCAGGCTGGATAGCAGAGTATTTCCCAATCGAAGTTGGCTGTTGTGGGTTATTGGACACAGCGTGAGGTTATTGTGGTTGTCGCTAGGCCAAGCTCATCGTAAAGTACGTACCACTATGAGTGATATCCAGACTACAGTGGAGAAGGCAAGCCACTGGATTTGGTTAAAAATCAAAGATGAGCAATGGCTGGAAGAATATTGTGCGAAACCTAGCAAGCGGGGCCTCATTTGCGTGCGGTGGTGATGGTGGTGGTGGTGGTTGGTGCGCCTTAACGTCGTTGAGAGGAAGGCCCCGAAACGGCGCACATTCTCTCCTGATAAGCCTATCAATTTGCCAGCATCCGGTATGCGGAGCTTTCAACTGGTAGGACTTGCATCTGTCAGTAGTTTCCAAAAAATCTGCACTTAAATCTAGAAATAGTAAAGCGTGACTGAAAAACCAACCAACCAACCAACATACCTTTAGATCGGCTATTATTCTTTTCTACTCTAGGCACAAAGCCCGAAATTTTGGGGGGAGGGGACCAGTCGATAAGATAGACCCCAGTATGCAACTGGTACTTAATTTATCGACCCCCGAAAGGATGAAAGGCAAAGTCGACCTCGGCAGAATTTGAACTCAGAAAGCAAAGACAGACGAAATACCGCTAAGCATTTCGCCCGGCGTGCTAACGTGCTAACACACACACAGACACACACACACAAATGCTTACACACACATGCAGAAACACGCACGCACACACACACACACATACACATACACTCACACACACACACAAACACAAACACTCGCACATACATGCATGCACACACACACATATACACACATCAATTTAAGACATAACCGGAAGAGCTGTTATTGGTTTCAGCCATTTATGATACTTTAACTGAACATATTTATAAAATACGCCATGTATCTCCAAGCAATCTATCAGGCACTGTTTGTGCGTTACATACATTCTAAAAGCGAGAACGCTGCACAATGCGCAAATACGAAAAAAAAAAACAAGAAAAAACAAGAGACAAAAACAAAACAGAAGAAAACCGCAAAGGTTGATGCAGAAAACGGAACGAGAAGAAAGAAACGAAAGCAACAAAACCAAGACCCACGTCCTCCAAGATTGCAGAAACAACAATTAATGCTTTTAAAATACATCTCACGCACAAACAGGGCCTGAAAGATTGTTTGGAGATATATAAGTTAAAGGATCATAAAAGGGCGAAATTTTTAGCAACTCTTTCAGCTGTGCATAGAATTGATATTTATTTCTCACTAGATGGAGTACTTGTTGTTGGTTCGACATACGTTGGTTCTATCTATCTATCTATCTATCTATCTATCTATCTATCTATCTATCTATCTATCTATCTGTCTGTCTGTCTGTCTGTCTGTCTGTCTGTCTGTCTGTCTGTCTGTCTGTCTATCAATCTATCTTTCTATTATATACCTATCGATCTATCTTTCTGTCTGTCTGTCTTTGTCTCAGACTGACTGTCTGTCTGTCTATCTGTCTGTCTATCTGTCTGTCTATCTGTCTGTCT
>NC_068999.1:6558147-6559612 GCF_001194135.2 Octopus bimaculoides | reverse complement strand
AATTTTATAACTATGTGAATGATAATATTGGTGATAAGGATCCTGCAGATGACGATGATATTGTTGTTCATGGTGATGGTGATGATGATAATGATGATGATGACGATGACGATGACGATGGTGGTGATGACAATCATGAAGATAACGATGATGATGATGATGATGATGTTGATGATGATGATGATGATGATGATGATGATGATGATGATGATGATGATGATGATGATGATGATGATGATGATGATGATGATGATGGCGATGACGGTGATGACGATGACGGTGATAATGATAACGATGACGGTGATGACGACGGTGGCGAGGGTTGAAGAATTCGTGATCAGCATGATGACAGTAATGTGAATGATGACGATACCAGAGTAACCACCGTACAATATGATTTATGAATAAAGAGTTATCAAAGCATACAGAGTTCTATCATCGTGTAACCCCCATCAATCGAAGCTGCAGGTTTTTGTGCATGAATCAGAAGCATTTGGCAGGATGGTAAGCGCGACGTACAAAATGCTTAGTGGCGTTTCTTCCAGTTCTTCCAAATTGCTTAGCGGTATTTCGGCTGTCTTTATGTTCTGAGTTCAAATTCCGCCGAGGTCGGCTTTGCTTTTCATCTTTTGGGCATCGATAAATTAAGTACCAGTTGCGTACTGGGGATCGATCTAATCGACTGGCCTTGCGCCTAGAGCAGAAAAGAATATTTTCCAAGGGAAGTAATGATCATGCGAAGGACGAGGATGCATTGCCAGAGACAACTCCGACCATCGCTCAATCTTAGCCCATTCATGGCTGACATATTGAGGTTTTCATGGAAAACAACAAAGGCAACAAAAGAAAAAATAACAAGAAACAAAAATCAGCAACAAAAAACAATTTAATGGGTCGTGTTTTTTTTAATTGGATTATATTTTGTATTCTTTTACTTTCTTTTTTTGTTGCTGTAAAAGTTAAATCTTCAAATCTGGCGTCGAAATAAATGTCACAACATTTCTTGTGAAACCGAGTATTTATTTCAGTAATCAGTGTAGCATCCATTGTTATGATAATAAATCACAGCGTGTGTCTGTGTGTCTCTGTATGTCTTTGTATGTCTGTATGTCGTTAGTTGAAAAGCTTTCCAAGAGCAACGCAAGAACACGTATCGACTCGCTTTTGGCAATGACGATACGAGATTCCAGCAAGTAAAAAAAAGAAAAAAAAAAAGAAGACTGGTTCTTTGGTGAGATAAAGCATAAAATAAAACCAAGACGAAACAAACAGATATAAATTATACAAAAAATATAAATAAATAAGACTAAATAAAAAGCAGAATAACAATGGCACGAGCAATAGATGATGAAATATTATCATACTAATGCACAATCTTTTATTCAATTTTCAGTCGCCCTAAACGATAATACATTTAATGTCAAACACAGTTGGGTGAACAGATTTCAGTTCAAAAAAATAAATA
>NC_068999.1:6552775-6557523 GCF_001194135.2 Octopus bimaculoides | reverse complement strand
TGTGTGTGTGTGTGTGTGTGTGTTTGTACATGGTTGGTCAAAAGTCACCCGACAGTAAATCAAAAATCAAAATTCAATAGACACTATCTGTAATTCTGTCTTGACTCGAAAGGAAAAATGTGTCGCCCAAGGACTTCAGTTTGAACAATTTTCATGATGTTTCATGCTTTTATTAAATTCATTCAGTTGAACATAAATAAATCTTGGAAATATATATATATATTCTTTTACCTGTTACAGTCATTTGATTGCGGCCATGCTGGAGTACCGCCTTAGTAATCCAAGATCTATCTGGTCTTCTATTTCCGATATCTCCTTTGTGACATGATCTTGGCACTGTTTGATTCCGCTCAAACTACCATTTTAAATATTCACATGCTATGACATACACGTTATAACTGTGACAATACCAACAAGTAAAATTTTCAAGATAGTATTTTATCTATCTATCTATCTATCTATCTATCTATCTATCTATCTATCTATATATATAGTATTTTATATATATATATATATGTATATAATTACAAAGGTAGTAGAAAAGTCGTTTTGAAATTCTGAAAATGTAATTTAATAGCATTTTTCAATTATATGCAATTTTGATTTACTGTCAAGAGAGATGAGTAAAATCTCCGCGATCATCATCATCATCATCATCATCATCATCATCATCATCATCATCATCATCATCATCATCATCATCATCATCATCATCATCATCGTTGTCGTCTTTATTATTAATATTATTATTATTATTATTATTATTATTATTATTATTATTATTATTATTATTATTATTATTATTATTGTTGTGGTTATATATGATGCAATAAAACAATTTAAAGTGCTTTCCAATTTAAAGAGAGATAGAGAGAGAGAAAGAGAGAAATTGAAAGATAGATATAGAGAAAAAGATAGATAAAGAGAAAAAGAGAGAGAGAGGGAGAGAGACATATCCTATAACCGGAAAACAATGTGGAAGTTGCTTACCAATTATAATATCATTAAACATGACGTAACTATACTCACTTTACTTTGTCAACAACTTTCCATCTCGATTACCTTTATATAAAACAAGACTTAAACAAGCAAATCGATATCTTAAGTGGTCAATAAGTTCCATCTCTTCAATTATACTGTTTTCAAATAACTAACTAATACAGTTTGAACATAATAGTCTTTGATAGTCTCTCTACTATTTTCCGTTTCTTGTATCGTATTAGCATTAATATTAGTAGAGTTCCAGACAACCATTCACTGCAAAGAAATTGAACTCGAAATAATTCTGCTTCGATACAAGCAACATTTCATTTGGGATTGATGACGTCATCAAATAACTAGCCGTTCAGGTCTCTCGTAGACACATCAAAAGCTTGTTTTCGCCAGTAGATGAGCTGAGTGGCGAAAATACGATAGTCATAGTAGATGCTTAACTCGTTGACATTTCACTTATCGTTAACAACCATATTTGGATGAACAACATATCGAAATACCATTAACGATTTTGTCTTTGGCGCCCTTTTTTTTTGACAGATCATTAGCTATATGTAGATCGTTTGGTCATTGATTTGTGATTCGTGACACAGCTAAAGTCAAGTACCTACAGGAATTTATGCCATTCAAATTCGGTCAGAGAATTCGATGACTTCTACAGCTCAGTATTACTGTTGACACACACACATACACACATCTCTCACAGATAAATACAAATTGATTCGCTTGGTGTAAATATCTCTTTCCCCCGTCGTTCGTCGTAACGGAAGTATTTTTTTGTCACCGTTAAATGAATACACAATTCCAAAGTGTGGTCAGTTGTATTGCCACCACCGGGGACCACATGTGAAACCCTGAACTCGTTGGTCGGAGCCGGCTCAACTGACCCTAGGTGAATGCCACCGCAAGTAAGGAAGTATTTAGAGGCAAGCTGAAACTAAACGTTAGACCAACGTGTGTCTTAAGTGCTTCGAACGTGTATTGAGACGTACAACATTAGCGACAGAAACCTCATAGGAATTACCACATTCCTCTTGGCAACAATAAAAATCACCTGACACTTGATTGTCTTGGCCAGATGCGACTCATAAAAATACTTTAAAGGGAAATATTAAAATATTCATATATAACCAGATACTGGAAGCAACGCCGAAGGAACACTTGCAGAATTATAACGTCGAAATGTTGAATACTAAATGAATATGCTGTTTTTCTCACCTTCTGTCCAGTGTCATTCTATTGTTAAGAAGTAAATATAAAATCACCTAAACCTATAGGCATTTTCATTAATATAAATTTCGAAAATGGTTCATGAATAATCAGTAAATTCTTGATATCGGAACGCAAGAAAAAAAACCTCAACAAACTTTTAAACCAATCAAGAGTTCCTCAGACAGATAGACACATAACATGGTTTGATTGTGATGGTGGTGGTGGTGGTGGTGGCAATATAACTGATCGAACCGACCCAAGTGTAGGATTGGTACTTACCTTGAGAAAGGACTGTTGTATTATCGATTACGTGTTCGCCTTTATGACCGGTGCTTACTTTGAGGGAAGAATCCTTTTTTACTAAAGACCTGAGATTCTTGGGGAGGGGACTAGCTGATTACACCCAACGCAGTATTTCCCTGATGCTTAATTCATCAACCCAGAAAGGATGAAAGGCAAAGTCGTCTTCTGCGTAATTTGAACTCAGAACGTAACTGCAGATGAAATACCGTTAAGTATTTTGCCCGGCGTGCTAACGATTCTGCCAACTCGCCGACCTTGCTTTGTAAGAAGAATAATATTAATGATTCAGATGCGGTATGGAAGACAGAGCCATTCAAAAGCACACGACTTTTAACTTCACTTTTAACATTTATTATTCGGTGTCAACATTTTTGCTTCACCAACTATGATCTGGTCACTGAAGAATTCCGTAGCAACTTACCAGGTGCCAGGAAAGTATCTCTCTGACATATCAATGATTAATTTCTTGTCACTTGTCATTCCTGCTGGAGGGGCAGAACCATGATCTTTCCGTCTCTCATAGAAATTCGTGCTTCATGTCTTTCATGCTACACTTCAACTGTTACAGCTCAACACTAACAAGAAAGCTACGAACAGGAGTCATTAACATAGTGATTAGTGCTGCGCCGAGGAGGTTAGACGTAACATGTGTGACGAGGGGTGCAGAGACGAGTGAGATCGGGGATGGGGGTTATCTGAGTGGTGGATGTGCGAGGCCAGACAACTTAGAGAAACTGGCCCTTTATAGCATTAACAAAGAAGACAGAGAGTCAGCTCTTCTGTAGACCATGATATGGACCGTTAGACATTTACTGCTAATCAGTCGATGGGGTTCAGATATTTGTGTGAGTTGCAACGGCACTGTACCAGGTACAGGATCAATGTTCCGTTGAGGGCTTCTCTAGGGCTTTTGTAGATTTTAGCAATTGATGAGTGCTGAGATATTTATTTATATTCCTACTCCTCCTCCTCAACTTTCCCTTCCTACTCCTCCTCCTCAACTTTCCCTTCCTACCTCTCCTCATCTTCCTCATCCCCTTCCTACCCCTCCTCATCGTCGTCACCTTCCTCTTCATCATCTACCTCCTCCTTTTCTTATCTTCCTCTTCCTGCCACTAGTCACCGATCCCATCATCTTCCTCATCGTCATTATCTTCCTATCCCCTTCTCATCTTCATTTTTCTGACCCATTTTCCTTCTCATCATTTCCCTCCACAACCTCCTCCACTTCCTCTCACTCCTCCTCCTTCCCCCTCCTTCCCCTCCTTCCCCTCCTTCCCCTCCTTCCCCTCCTCCTCCTCTTCTTCTTCTTCTTCTTCTTCTTCTTCTTCTTCTTCTTCTTCTTCTTCTTCTT
This sequence comes from Octopus bimaculoides, assembly GCF_001194135.2. Classification (NCBI taxonomy): domain Eukaryota; kingdom Metazoa; phylum Mollusca; class Cephalopoda; order Octopoda; family Octopodidae; genus Octopus; species Octopus bimaculoides. The sequence continues at coordinate 6,553,661 of NC_068999.1, read as the reverse complement.
CTTCTTCTTCTTCTTCTTCTTCAGTAGTGGCAGTAGCATCATCATCACCATCATCATCATCATCATCATCATCATCATCATCATCATCATCATCATCATCGTCATCGTAATCATCATCGTTTTCGTCGTCGTCATTCTTGTCATCACCATCACGTTCTCTTACTCTCGAACAATAAAACTCTCCGCCGACGTAGAATTAACTATAAAAACGAGTCAACAGCGCGAATGAGTGAACAACCGGTGAACCGTAAGAGATCTTCCTGTACAATTTGACAAACAAGCCGTCTTCGCAAAAACAAGTAAATCTAATGCATGGCCGATGAACCGTGAATAAAACCTTCCTAGTTTTACTAACAGGATATACGCTTTATAGAATTTCATAAACATAGACACGATAAATAGGAAAAAAATTCCATGGATAATAAAGTTCTTCAAAAAACACGCTTGGAACACGAGTAAGATTAATAAACAAACAATAAGACAAAAGCAAAGCATAAGCATAAAGACGAGGCTGTGTATGGCGGTGTAGGCGTGGGTGGGTGGGTGGTTAAGACGTTCACTTTGCAATCGTATGATTTCAGGGTTCATTCCCACTGCGCGGCACCTTGGGAACGTTTAATCTATTACAGTCCCAACTAATGCCTTGTGTGTGGTTTTCGTAAACCGTCATCTATCTGTCTATCTACCTGATTCTCTCTCTCTCTATATATATATATCATATAATAATATATATATATACATTATTAAAAGCAGCAAAAATATCGCGTAATATTTTTGCTGCTTTAAATAAAGCATATTACACTACCTCTAGCATTCGAGTACTATTTTTTCCACCTTGTTTCGCATTTATGTGCTTACTTTGGTATATATATATATATATATATAT
>NC_068999.1:6549107-6552252 GCF_001194135.2 Octopus bimaculoides | reverse complement strand
ACACACACACACACACACACACACACACACACACACACACACACACACAAATAAATCGATATAAAATTTCATTTTAAGTTCAAGAAGTTCGAATGAATTTCTGAAAGTTCTTTGCAACAATTACATTTTTATACCTTTGAGATCTTTATCTGATCATTTGTTTTAGTACGCGCGTGCGAGCGTGTATATATATATATTTGTGCGTTTCTGTGTGTGTGTGTATTTGTGTTTTTGTATGCATGTGTATATATATATATGTATATATGTATGTATCTGTGTGTGTATATATATATATATATGTATGCATGTATGTGTATTTATATATACATGTATAGGCATCTATCTTTCTCTCTCTCTCTCTCTCTCTCTATATATATATATATATATATATACACACACATATACATATGTCTATATATATTTGTATACATATAAATATACATATACATATGTATATATGTGTGTCTGTGTTTATGTAATATATATGTATATATGTGTGTGCATACCTGCATGTTTGTGTGTGTTATTTTATTTGTTCATGTGAGCCAAAAGTTGACGAACGAAATGATTCTTAATTCGGTAAACTTCTGTGGAATTAATAACATTTGGAATTGGAGAATGATTGAAGTTATTCTGTCGTGAATATTTCTAAAATCAATGGCATAGAAGTAACGGCAGCAGAATTAGTGGTAGTAGCAGACGTAATGGTAATGGTAGCTGCAAGAAAGGAAAGAAAAGAGTTACGGGAATGAGTAGAGTGAGTAAGGGAGGAAGAAAAGGAAAAATAGAGGAAGAAGAAATAAGAAAGAAGAGGAGAGGGATAAGAAGGAAAGCTAGGTGGAGGAAAAAGGAAGGAGATAAAGAAGAATAAATGAAATATGAAGAATAAAGAGTCAGGAGAATAAGATAAGTGAGAGAAGAATAAGGAATGAGTGGGTGAAAAGAAGAGAAGGAAATATGAAGAGGAAGTAAAGGGGAGTAGAAGAAGGAAAGAAGAAGAGGAAGAAAAACGAAGAAACCGAAGAAAGAAATAGAAGAATATAGAAAGTAAGATGAATAAGAAGAGAAAGAAGGAAAAGGAAAAAAAAAACGAAATAAAAGATGAAGAAGATAACCTTAAACAGAGGAAGAATAAAAAGAAGGGAATTGATGAAAATAGAATAAAAGATGGATGCATAATATGAAAGAAACAGACGAGAAGAAGTGAAATAAGAGGTGAAAGAAAAAGAAGAAAAGCGGGAAGAAAAAAGGAAGAAAGAAAATGGAACAAGAACGAAGATGAAAAAGATGTGTTGGTAAAAAAATATGTAGGATGAAAAGGGGTGGAGAAGGAAGAGTAGAGACATCGTTTGCCGACGGATGGAAACATAAAAAAAAAACATCAAAGGAAAATAAAACAGGTGTAAAAATGATATGACATCATTTGTAATTACAGGTAAAAACTATCGAGTTGCGCCGCGCGCGCACTGGAAAGTGTTGTCGCGTTCTGGTTTGACTAGCAAACACTTCATCATCATCATCATCACCATCACCATCATCCCCAACATCAGTAGCATCAGAGACATCGACAAACTAATTAATAAAACCAACTCGCCATCACCACCGCCATCACCACTACCACCCCAATCACCAACACCACCACCACCACCACCACCGCTATGCCATCAACACCACCACTAACAACAGCAACATCACCGTACTGGGAGGTAGTGTGAGTGCCATACCATTCCTTATAAGGAATGATATATCACGAATATTTTCTATGGAATGGTTCCGTTTGGCAATCGGTTCGTTAATTGAAATTCTATGTTCCAAATTCTAAATTCTAAATTAGAACCAACCAATCCCGTTTTATTATTGTTCCGTGAGAATTGGTAAAGCAGTGAGCAAGATGCCCTGCGGTATTGATTTCCGTCCCTTTACGTTCAGTCTGAATTGAAACCCAGATGAGTTTCGCAAAGTTGACGTTTGCCTTCCGTTATTTTAGGGCTTCGATGAGGCGGCCATCTAGTAGACTCGTTAGTACACCGGACAAAATGATCAGCCGCATTTCTTCCGGCTTTGCGCTGTGAGTTCAACTTCGACCAAGGTGGACTTTGCATTTCATTCTTCGTTGAATAGATACCAGGTTTTCAGATATTAAGTTAGAAGCCGCTGAAACCGGATTCAACAGGGTTTGATGAAGGAAAAGTAGTAACGCACAATTGCAGTTTCTTCTAATATAGTGAATATTTTTTAGCAGTGCCATTTCTTTTCCACACAGTACGCTTTCCATCTTTAAACCTTGCTTGAAAAATATTCCATCACTCATAATTTAATAAGGTTCTTCTGTAAGCAGATAACTACTTCAGCAACACTAACTTCAAAAGGAAGTGACACCGTTTGGGGAATTTTTATCTCGAATACTATTCACTTACCTAAATAAAGGCAAATATTAGCGTGTCTGCACCTTACTATGCTGAACTATTTAAGCTGTAGAAAAAGAAAGCTAGTTGTTTCTTAAAATAAGTACATTTATACTAAACTTTCTCATGGCTCCCTAAAATATATCGTGAATACCCAATTTGATATTTTGCTTCCGTGGACGCAAAAGAATCTAATATAGAACGTACGAGTTATATGGGCTCCGTTCGGGAGCTACCGTCCAAGACGATAGAGCCTCAGTTCTTTAACTTCCCTCAGTAGTACATTATTCCCGGCAACACATATAAATTGTAAACACGTCTAACAAAACTGGTTCACATAGATTGTGATTTAGTCTAAGAGGAAAAAAGTGATATTGTAAAACAAAATTGTTTTTTTAAAGAATTGTGTCGAACAGCGGAAAAATGCTTTCAACTACGAGACATGCATTATACGCATATATAATCTAGATGTAAATTGAGATATTGGAATATAAAATGTGTATTATCAGCGTGTGAATTCGTAGAGGTGTGCATGGCTCTATACACGTAACATAAAATATGGATACATAATTGTGTTAACTACACATGCGCACATACATACATACATACATACATATATCACAATCTATATTTGTATATATGCAGACATATCTATCTTTATATTCGAAACACAGATGAGTTACTTGTATACGCATACACACACGCACACACACACATATGTATATATATATATATATATA
>NC_068999.1:6546938-6548666 GCF_001194135.2 Octopus bimaculoides | reverse complement strand
TATATATATATATATATTTGTAAATAGATAGATAGATAGATAGATAGATAGATAGACAAGTAGGTGGGTAGATAGATAGATGGATAGATATATATATCTATCCATCTATCTATCTACCCACCTACAGGCACACAGAAAATCACAGGCAGGCAGATAGTTAGAACCTGAGCCAAAGCATCATAATAATAATAATAATAATAATAATAATAATAATAATTCTTTCTTCTATAGGCCTATCAACCCCCAGCGTTCATTTGGTGCTTATTTCGTTTATCAGGAAAGGATGAAAGCAATGTCCACCTCAACAGAATTTGAAGGCACAACGTAAAATCCGGAAGCGATTCTGCCAATTCATCTGAACGAAAAACATGGAGTGGTTGTAGCTTACATGTTCAACCATCGAGTATAACAACCAATGGTGTGTTTATATTATTAGTTTTTTTTCTTTATTTTCCATGCCATGCGAACTCTTTAGAAATCCTAGATGAACATGGGAGGCATTTTATATAACTTCGCTGAATGTTGAAACTCTATGCTTTTAAAATAAAACAGTATTCCTTCTTCCATCCATCTCTTGTCTGGAAAACAACTGGGCACATTTCCTTCAGACAATTTTTATAATAACACTGCAGTTATTTTGTCCCATCTACAGAACATGCTACCATCCCTGTACAGTGAGTTTTTGCACGTCCTGTAGACTTAACAATAATAACTTTAATACTTTATATATCGGTGGGTTAAATTTTTGGAACATCAAAACTTAGAGTTTCTTGGACGTTTGCTATTTTAGAAAATTGAGCGCGAATTTCTTTTCCGAAATCTGTAAAATACTTTTGCAAACCATAAATCTTCCTCTCAAACACGTTGAGTATTCTTTAATCAATTTTCGTTTTTATTGTCATTATTAGGTGTTTGGGTTCCATGAAGCGTTAGCATCATGATGAATGACCAGTAAAATACCTCAAATTATTACATCTTGCAATCTTCTTTGCATTAAAATTGATGATATTTGCAGAAACATAAATTCCAGGCCGTCTTTGATCTACAACCAATCATAAAAGATCATTTTAAAGGCCTTTACGTTCTTTTACGTTCGAAAATTGCATTTTCACCTTTAATCATTTTCAATTCTTTTTCTTCAGCGCGCCAAGAACGAATAATGTTTTCTTCTTTGGTGGTGGGCCAAAATATATTTCGACCGCTCTTTTTTTCTATGTTGTTTTGCATAATTTATCGTCTGCAATTTGAACGAAACTTCTGTGTGTGATCGTCTGTTTCCTTTAGACGTCGTAATGTGTAAACTAAAATAAAAATGACAGAAAATGATTAAGGTAGGCCTAACAGCCAAGGTTATTTTGCGCTACGTTCAATAGCCATTACCCTATATATACAAATGCTGTCACCCACTTTTACAATAAGATATTAGTTTCTTATTTACGAGCCTGGACGTAGTCACAGTAAATATGTTTTCTAAGAAGGAAAATATCAAGAGAGGAGTTTCTTAGACATTAAAATTAGGTAAACTATATGTTTCAACTTACACATATACCTATGTATGGCTAACGTACATCATACTATATTACATTCTGTATCTATCTATCTATCTATCTATCTATCTATCTATCTATCTATCTATCTATCTATCTTTCTATATAGCTATCTATCTGTCTGTCTGTCTGTCTGTCTGTCTCTCTTTATCTCTCTCTCTCTCTCTCTCCCTCTCTCTCT
>NC_068999.1:6544755-6545667 GCF_001194135.2 Octopus bimaculoides | reverse complement strand
ATATATATAGACTTAAAGTTTCTCAGCCTTCTAATGGGAAGCTGTGAAACCTGTCGTACAGAGCTGAATCAAACTCTTTTAAGTAATAATAGTAATATCAATAAAATAATAATAATAATAATAATAATAATAATAATAATAATAATAATAATAATGATAATAATAATAATAATATATACACACATATATATATACACACACACATACATACACACACACACACACACACACATATATATATATAAACACAAAACACACATACATATGCATACATACATGCATACACACGCACATAAACACACACACACACGTACAAAACTTATCGACCTATATTTTGGAAGATAGCAAGCGCAATGTCGAAGGTGTTTATTAATGTTTGCTTATTTCTTGGAAATGTGTAATTATTGGCAACGAATTGTAACTTATTCTATGTCCGGTTTATTGAAATATCGTCTCCCCTCTCAATATCAACACTTTACACTTGTATATGTACACACACACACACACACACACACACACACACACACACACACACACACACACACACACACATATTTAAATGTGAATGTGTGTGCGTGTGTGTGCGATATACATATATATATACATAGACAAATGTAAAGTTACATATGTAGGTTTAAGTATGTTTTTATATATACACATGTTTGTTTGTATACGAACATACACACACACACCCACACATACCTACACACCCACGCACGTATATATGTACGCACATAGAGGTCGTTGATAGCTATATTTTTATGCATGTATCTAATTTTACACTTATTTGGACATAGCTATTTCCCTGTCACTCGCTTTATACATACACAAATACATACATACGTGCATATACACACAAACACACGCACGCGCACACACACACACACACACACACACACACACACACACACA
>NC_068999.1:6544428-6544745 GCF_001194135.2 Octopus bimaculoides | reverse complement strand
ATATACTTTTGTTATTTACACCACCTGTCCTCGTCTGTTGTTATTTTTTGTATATTCTCCCATATATATGAGTAAACATGTATATGACATATAAACGTATGTATGTGTGTATATATACTTACATATGTACATAGTATGTATTTATGTATGTATGTATGTATCTATCTATCTATCTCTACAGGCACACTGCCATACTAATCTCACGTATGTAGTTTCTCATATAGATGTATTCAAACCTATGCATGCATATACACATACATGTATAAATTCATACATACATGCATATATACATATATATATATATATATATATATATA
>NC_068999.1:6540164-6543912 GCF_001194135.2 Octopus bimaculoides | reverse complement strand
TATATATATATATATATACATATGTACATATATGTGTGTATGTATGTATGTATGTATGCGATATATCCTAAACTGTGTCATGAGAGAAGACAAATAACAAGGTCTCGTATGATATTCTGTAAGGTAATGGAAATATATCTATCTATCTATCTATCTATCTATCTATCTATCTATCTATCTATCTATCTATCTATCTACAGATATATAACGATTCCGTTTGGGTGCAGCGATGTTAAAGATCCGTTGTAAAGATCGCTTGAGCGGATGTTTTCGCACTTTTGGACTTTTCGTCTATTGAGTGGCCAGTTTGTAAATTTTTATCCTGATTTTACCTATTGAGCACAGGTTTCAGATTGTTCAACGTGACTTTGTCTTGTAAGCTGTGAGGTCGGACAACCATAACGATACGATGGCACACCTCATGTTTAAGGTTTTTTTTTGTCATAGAAATGCGCCCCATTAGTGAAAGGTCGTGTAAATGGATTGCCACTGACCTAAAACCATGTGGGAAGATTTTGACTAAGTTCCTAGATGTATATTACTCATCAATTCTGACGAATTGTCCATTTAGATGAATAATGCACAAATGGCTTTTAAAATTAGATGTTGTTTCTAAATAATTCTTTGATACTTAAACCGATTGCGTTTTTCAAACCCTCTGAGACAAGCAAGATTGTTACGATTAATAATGTTCTTGAACATTCAAATTTCAAAACCTGTGGGAAATTAAGAGGGTGGTAGGGATTCGAGAGGAGCGGGTGTTCTGGAGTCAAAAGACTAAGGATGGTAATTAGTGCATGACACAACAAGGGTGACGATGAGGCGGGGGAGGTGCATGTGGAATGAATTGGGTGGAGATATTCCGCTGTTCCGTCTCTCCAATTTCATTTAAATGACTTTGAACACTCGGAGGCTATATCAAAAGTCGCTTGCTCCCCCACCAGACGCACACACACAGGCACACACGGTCACACGCACATACACTGACACACACACACGTATTGATATATATATATATATATATATATATATATGGGAGAATTTACGAAAAAAACAACAGACCAAGACAGGTGGTGTAAACAACAAATGGATGTATTAGTTTAACGCTCGGGAATAGAGAAAAACTTTGACGCTTCGAGCTACGCTCTTCAACTGAAAGGAACACAGAAAGAAATAAGGAGAAAAAAATATAAATGTAGTGGTCAGCGATCTATCATATACATATATATATTTCAATACGGAGCAAATGATTCACGAAAAGTTAATTTGGGAAGATATTATTAACTCTATTATTATCTAGTGTAACAATTTTAAAAATGAAAATGACAGAATCAATAATATAGGCGATTGCAGGCCCCCAAAAGGCATTAAATAGCAAATCTCTTATTTAAATTGCCAAAATACACCGACTGTTATCTTCAGCAGGTAAACATACTTAGTATATCCTTTGATTAATTTTAATCCTTCAGCCATTTACTGCTGAGAGCATCCAAATTTGTCCGGTGGATCCCACTTCATGGTGATGTAAGAAGAGGAAAACGCCGTTACACTTACATCGAAAACTTGATTGTAATAATAATAATAATAATAATAATAATAATAATAATAATGATAATAATGATAATAATGATAATAATAACAATAACGGTTCGTTAGCAGAGACAATAGAATAAATACCAGACTTAAATAAGTAATGGGATCGACTGAAAAAACTCATAAATGCAGTGCCCCGGCCTGGCCACACTCCGTTGACAGCAAACAAGTAAAATAAAAAAAAATATATATATAAAATAAGATATATAATGCAAGAAGTATGTTATTCTATCTTCTTTTGCTTAGCTTGCAAAACGAAACGCTAATATCGTGGAATATCATCTTAATTATGTAAAATATATTTCTTTTCTAAATCTGTTGTTTCTAATTCATAACGATGAGGAAGGGGATGAGGTGGAGGGAGGGGAAGGACAGGAAGTCAATGATAAGTTACCTCCTCTTCAATCCATTTGTTTGTAAAACAGAAACTAAATAGATTTTCTTCTTATTGGGACAGCTTAATGTTTGCGAGTATGAGACAAAGCCGCACGAAAACATACACCTACACGTATATTTAGTTGTGTGGGCTGTGTATTATACATACATACATAGACATGCACTCACATATATAAATATATTAATAACATGGACATGAAATTATGATTACATACATGTGTGTGTGTGTGAGTGTGTGTGTGTGTGTGTGTGTGTGTATGAGTGCGAACGCACCAATATATTAAGCATTCAGAAACACCCATATACGTGGGAGGTACTATAATAGAGACGCACCCAAATGGATGCAAGCACGCGCGTGCACACACACACATAAACACACATACACACACATAGAGGTTGTACGCATGCATATATATATGTATGTGTGCGTGCGTGTATATATATATATATATGTATATATATGGCTGTATGCATATATATATATATATGCATATATATGCATATCTATAGCTATCTATCAATCTCTCTATACATATATATATATATGTGTATGTATGTATATGTATAGATAGATTGATAGATAGATATAGATATATATGCATATATATATATATATATATATATATATATATATATATATATATATATATATATATATATATATATGTATGTATGTGTGTGTGCGTGTATATATATGTGTGTGTGTGTGTGTGTATATATATATATGGCTGTATGCTCGTCCGTCATTCGATTTTTAAAAGCATCTCAATGTGTTATCATTACTCCCACCTGACCCCAAAGATCAGGTTGTTTTGTCCCCTCTGTGTTGGCCTCTTGTAGGCAATAAAAAAATCAAAGTGTTTGCCGGGAGCCGATGTGCAACGTTTGATGTGCATGAGTTGATATCGGACGGTTGGTTGGAAGTGAGTGGCCGGGCAGTTGGCGTCAGTGGTTGATGCAGACGGTAGGCGACGTGAGCAGTTGGCGTCGGACGCTTGGTTCGAAGTGGGTGCTGGCAGTTACCGTGAGCGGTTTATGTGAATAGTCGACGTGCGTATTCTGCTGCCGAGAGTCAATGTGAGGCGGTCGATGTCGGGCGGTTCGTGTGGAACAGTTGGCACAGCAGTTGGTGTCGAGCGTCAGATGCCGTCAGTTGTCGATGTGATAAGCAGTCGACGTGAGCAGTCTGTTGCCAGAGGTCGATGTGTGAGCCAGTGCCAGCTGGTCGATCTGCGCAGATTATTTGAAGATTGATGTGAATCAGTCAATGTAAATCTGTGTGAAGAAAATCTGTGTGAACTTGACAACGTAAAGAACGTGAATTTGGCTCCAGGACTAACGTGAACCAGAAGTAACAACAGAATTCATTCGAAAAACGAAAATAGAAAATAAATCATTTGACTGGTGAATAAAAGAAGAGTTTACCATAGGAAGTCTTTTTCGAAACAGTATCTATCTATCTATCTATCTATCTATCTATCTATCTATCTATCTATCTATCTATCTATATATATGTATGTATGTATGTGTGTGTGTGTGTGTGTGTGTGTGTGTGTGTGTGTGTGTATCAACATACGTCTATCTTCCTATATTCTACTTGTTACAGCCATTATACTGCGGCCATGCTGGGGCAAAACCTTGAAAAATTTGCTCTAACTCATACGGGGACATAAACACACTAGCATCGGTTGTCAGGCGATGTTGGTGGGGACAAACACAAACACACAAGCATGTAAATACATACATACATACATACCTA
>NC_068999.1:6537977-6538995 GCF_001194135.2 Octopus bimaculoides | reverse complement strand
ATATATATATATATATATATATATATATACAGAGTGAGAGAGAGACACACACACACACACACACACACACTGACGGAAAGATGTATGTATACACACATATATATCTGTATATAGACAGATATGTGTATATTTATATTTATATATGTACAACTTTCAATGAGCTTATATAACTGCGTATATTTTTGTACACTTATATATTGACAGGCATATCTGGATCTATAATTATCAGCATATCTATCATCTAAACAGACAAACAGACAGGCAGACAGATATGGAGATAGATATAGGTATAGTTAAAAATTATTGAAATAGTGCAGTTAAATTGCCGACACAGACAACCAACAGTCGGGTCGATTATACACTTATTTATGTAGCTATATATATGTTTATATTTATATATATATATATATATAGGTGATTATGTATGGATGTATGAATGTTCGTAGGCATGTATGTGTGTGTGTATGTATGTATTTATGTCTGTATGTGAATATATACACGTATACGCGCAAATACTGTACACACACATTTCAATTTGAAGCTCATCTGATGCGTGGTCGAAAAGTTTGAAGGGAAATCGATTCTAATTTCCGTTTCCGTCTAATCGATGAAAGAGAAATAGAACTCTTTTGTATCAAGAGGCGTACATTCAGACCAGCTAACTGACTACAATGGCTACATTCCGTCGCCTCGTTTGAGAGGAAACGACCTCATGTCGTCATATTAATTTAAGACTTCTTTACGAACACCTTTCGTGCTTTATATAAACATTGCGCACAACCACAGACGAACGCAAAAACTGTCACGCACACGCACACATACTCACACGCGTAATGGAAGCACATTTAAATATATAAGTGCTAAGGCGCGAAACACAATGCTTTTGAATCACTGTTGCTTCTACTAAATATAATGAATATATATATATATATTAATAATAATAATAATAATAATAAAATAGCAAAATATGAGTCCTCGATATTATGTAAATAGAATTTATATACATACATATATATAT
>NC_068999.1:6536686-6537722 GCF_001194135.2 Octopus bimaculoides | reverse complement strand
ATATATATATATATATATATACACACTCATATTTTATGTTCTATATTTTCCTGTTTGCATCAGAAAACCTATATGTATGTATGTATATATGTATGTATGTTTAACTATCAATCTATCACTATCCATCTATCGATCTCTCTATGTATCTTTGTCTTATATCTATACTCTTTGATTTGCTCGTAAATTAACCAAACTGCCATCTCCCAATGATAACCTAGTTAATTCACAAACAATGAATATTTATCCATCACTGCGTTGTTGAGCATTCATTCTTACTGTTCGATATTAAGGTATATATATCTATCTGTGTATCTATATGTGAGTGTGTGTACGCTTGTGTGTGGGATTTAAGCCAAAAGTTTAGACTAACCGTATTTTAAACTGATGTGTTAAAAACAATTCGAAAAATTAAAAAAATATCCGTTTTAATTGTTTGTATGTATATGTGTGTCCCCGTAATGATATGATATAGTTACGTCTCTGCCGTCTTTCTTCTCTTCGTTGCTATATCAACCAACTGATTTGCACCTTATGAATACAATCTGTAAGCGGAACAGTAAAACAATGCAAGATTTTTCTGAGGTTTAACATGTGACAATGTCTTCCTTATCTACATTGCGAAGCAATCACTTCCTTCTTCAAAGGAAAAATTCCAATGATTAAAAGCAGAGGGGACATATACAAATTCTGTGTGAATTAAGAAAATGTGACAAGTAGAGATTTTGTAAATATGATTATAAGACTTCACCGTGTACTGGCCAATTTTTCCGTCGTTTATATGCCCAATTGTTAGACTTTATTCCGTAGTTAATATATATGGTGATGGCTTATAATCATATTTATAGAATTTTCACTCGTTACCATTTCTTACCTTACGCAAAACATGCACATGTCTTCACACTTCTCGCTATGAAATCATAGTTACTAAATTTAACCGGAAAATGAGAAAGGGTATATTGGTGCAATATTAGACTAATTTCCATATAAGATATACGGTGAAAACTCACACACACACACACACACATGTATATATATA
>NC_068999.1:6532983-6535373 GCF_001194135.2 Octopus bimaculoides | reverse complement strand
TATATACACACACACACACAGAATGATCTTCTATCCTGAAACACTTGGTATCATTGCTAGGGGGATTTTACTATTAAGAAATAAACCTTTTTTTTTTTTTTTACACGGGTATCAATGCATCGAATTTATCTGTTACTATTTTGTAGAACTATTTCCATAGAAAATAAAAATGCAAAAAGAAAATGAAATACATGGTATCTATAAAATTAAATCACATTTTCACCTGAGGCATCATACATTTTTAAAGAATTTATACTTCTAAACGAGTCGTCGATTAGTTGTATAACAGTGACTATTTTTTTTTTTGTGATGAGTTGGATTTTTAAATTTTACATTGTGCCATAATGGAATGTTGAAATTCGAGTGCATGCTAAATTCCTTTCTTCTCTTCCGTGTTTGAGATATTTGTATATTTTTAATTCTACCGAATAAGATTATTTATATAAAATTCACTAAACGTGTGAAATAATTATATATATATTTTTTGTGTCATCTAGTGTAAAACCGAAAAAAGTCAGAATTATTTCAGAGGAATAAAATGATATAAAACAGAATATATCCATTTTAATTCTGACGTTTGTTGTATGTAATTATTTTGGCAAATGTAAAAGGACGTAAGTAAACCGACACCGGTTGCCAAGCGCTGTATGGGCAAAGAAAATCACACACACACACACACACACACACACACACACACACACACTCACACACACACACACACACATAGAAAGCATCATGCGATCACTACTATATATAACTACGTAAACATCGCTATATAGCAACATAACATATGAAATCTAAAATCTAGTAGCAAAAGTTTTAATGCAGCCGCCATTAATTCTGTGACGCATTAACTATTAACTTTATGGATTTAATAATTATTAATCCATTTATGCATTTATGTATATATTTAGTTGTCAGTTTCAGGCAAACTTTACACGCAGATAGCTTTGACATCGAACTACGTAGAAATTGATTGATTGATTGATTGATTGATTGATCAGTTATCTCACTGAGAATGACATATACCATCATCATGTCTCGGTTGTTTGTTTCATTGTTTTTCTTTTTGTTTGCAATTTTTTTAGAGTTACTTTATTTTTACATTTTGATATAAAAATGTCTTAGCGTCAACAAATTTAACTAAATTTGCTGCAGGAATACAAGTAACAAAACGTTAACAATAACAATGATCATGACGATAATAATAATAATAATAATAATGATAAGTGTAATAATAATAATAATATTAATAATGATAATAACAATGATAATAATAATGATAAGTGTAATAATAATAATAATAATAATAATAATAATAATAATAATAATAATAATAATAATGATAATAATAATGATAAGTGTAATAATAATAATAATAATAATAATAATAATAATAATAATAATAATAATAATAAATGCCCTGATGCAGTACCAGGCATTGGCTCTCATGGCTTCTGATCTTAACTGATTGGAAGTGTTACCATGTACATTGTTTTTTTTCTTGGTATAAAAGATTGGCTAAAGCAAATGTTCTGCTTAATACCACAGATTTGCTATACATGCATATATATATATATATATGTATGTACACATACATATATACACACACACAACATACACACATACACATACAAACACACGCACACATATATTTGAGAATAAGTGATGGAGTCGGTAGCGGCGGTGAGTGAAAAATAGGTCAGATCGAGTCAAGCATATATGACAATTTCTTATGGTTTGGTTCTTTATTTAAGTGGGCCTAAGATAAGAAGAGGGAAAATTGAGAGATAGATAGATAGAAAGAGAGAGGGAGAGAGAGAGAGAGAGAGTTTCACATTGTTGTTCACTAAGGGTTTATGGGTAATCGTTTGGTTTACGGTCGAATGTATTTCAGCGTATTTAAAATTTGCTTCGAACCAACGGTTTAACAATGGCTGCCACTGCTTGGGGAATTTTTCGGAGAGATTAAAAATAAAAGATGAGCGCATGCGAAGAAAAATATATAAATAGAGAGATAGATACATATATAAATAAATACATATGTTAAGAAAAAAAAACCCAATTAACTACAAGACGCGGATTAAGATACGAAACAATAATGAAATGCCACTGAAATAAAAAGAACAAAATATGAGGAAAATAGAAGTGATTTTCTGTCTAATGTTGTCATCCCTCCTTCCTCCACTCTCCTCTCTCTCCTTCTTTGTCTTGTTGTTGTTGTTGTTGTTGTTGTTGTTGTTGTTGTTCTTCTTCTTCTTCTTCTTCTTCTTCTTCTTCTTCTTCTTCTTCTTCTTCTTCTTCATTGTCATCGTCGCCGTCATCGATGTTGCCGTCGTCCGTATCACCGTCGTCATCATCATCAGCGTCATCACCATCCTCCTCCCCCT
>NC_068999.1:6530618-6532199 GCF_001194135.2 Octopus bimaculoides | reverse complement strand
ATATATATATATAAATAAATGTGTGTGTGTGTGTAAAATGAGTGTCCGAGTGTACGCGTCTGAGTGTCCATGTGTATGTGTGTGTGTGTGTGTGGCTGTGTGTGTGTCTGTGTGAGTGTGCGTGTGAATCCAGCCTTCTCTTGGATTGTGCCACCGAGAATCGGTTAGAATATCGCATTGAAAGTACTAGCTTTTCTGGAATATCCAATTACTTTCAGAGAAGAAGTAGCTCTGTTGATCGATCTAGGGAATAATTATCGCCAAAATCAAATGACACAGATTTAATTGTAGCATTTATGTATGTATGCATACACGAACATATTCCAACATTAGCCTACGTATCTCTGCATGAAGCATAGATTGTATGAATGCAGACACACGCACACAAGCACACACACACACACAAGCACACACACACACACACACACACACACACAACTACACAATATATACACATATATATATAAATACACGTATACATAGGCATACAAATATATATGCATATAAACATAATACATGTGTTTGTAAATATTTAAATGTCTATCTGTCTGCCTATATCAACATGATTTCCCTTCTTCTTCTTCTTCTTCTTCTTCTTCTTCTTCTTCTTCTTCTTCTTCTTCTTCTTCTTCTTCTTCTTCTTCTTCTTCTTCTTCTTCTTCTTCTTCTTCTTCTTCTTCTTCTTCTTCTTCTTCTTCTTTAATACATACACACACGTATCTAATATATCCGTTCTGTTAAAAGGAAATGTCTACTTTTGAATATTTCAAAGCGTATACATAGACAAACCAAAACACATACATACATACATACATACATACATACATACATACATACATACATACATACATATATTTGTATATACATATACACAAACATACACACATATAGACACACACACGTGTCAATGCTACGTCTGCTAACACACAAAATAAAAGCCAAGTTCAAAGAGGTACGTGGACAAACATTCATTCATATATCTATGGACATATTCGTGAACGCCTACAAGAATACAGACATGCATAACTACAAACATACGTACACATATACATACAGAGATAATAATGCATAGCCACATACAAATATTCATTCATATATATAGTATACAGATATGCACGAATGTATATACATACATACATGCGCACAAACATACGCATTCATACATTCACAAATACACACATACATATACACATTCGTAGCTTCAACCTTCATACGTACACACACAAATGCCTGAATGTCTGTACATATATGTATATATATATATATATATATATATACACATTGATATATACATGCATAAACGTAAGCATACATGCATGTGTATATGCCTACAGTTATAACACATACATGTACACATACATGCATGTATACGTATATACAGATAGAAATATGAAACTGCGAATCATTATATTTTGATGAATCCGTCGCGAATATACTTGCAATTTATTGAAGCAGTAAGAGGAAAGAAGAAAGAAAGCAAAGACTATATATATGATATGTATGAGAGCACATCGAAGGTTTTATTGAGACTAATCGATGCTGGAGGCACGTCGAAGTATATTGTCAACATCTTTACTAAAA
>NC_068999.1:6528343-6530121 GCF_001194135.2 Octopus bimaculoides | reverse complement strand
CAGATACACATATATACGTACATATATACATATATACACACACGCCCCCCCCATATATATACGTGCGTAAATATATTTATATACAGATACACATATATACGTACATATATACATATATATGAATACATAAGGGTACACATGTATACTTGCAAAACTTGACTATATTCGTACCTATGTTTACGGAAGCAATCTTATTCATTTGCTTTATATTGTGCAAAATTGTCAGGACTGCGGCCATAACGTTACAAAACCCGGAGACCTATATGTACATTATCTAAATAATTGACTGCAAACGCTATTATATGTATAAGACAAACTTACTTGGAAATGGAAGCGTGGCGTTCAATCATATAATAATATTAATAATATATATATATATATAGGAATATATACATACATATACGTACATACTGACATATATATGTATATATATGCATATATGGGTACGTAAACAACATGAAATGCGAAAACATGAAATCCGGAGAACAGCGAGAGAAACAAATGGAAAACAAGACAAGTAACACAAAGAACAACCCTTCATCAGTTGTCGGCTTACCCCGTCTGGCTTAGCAGCCCTCACTATTTGTTTCACTGTCCTGTTTTTGTTACCAACTTTGACCCTCCGCGGGAGTAACTGTTTTCTCGAAGGCACTTTGTCGTGAATTGCTCGAAATGTGGAGTAGATAAACAGCCGACAACTGAGAGAAGAAGAAAGAAAGAAAGCAACAACGGGAAAGTAACATCAAGAGAGAACATAGAGTTTGACGTAATACAAACGTATTTTAATTTTGTTTTCACTAACATTACCACTTTCCCCCCAACTTTTGCTAATACAAATCAAAATTGCATTTCTCTATTACCTTTCTTGGCAGAAAGTAGGTTGTTGTTTGTGTGTGATATGGTTGTTATGTATTCGAGTAAATATTATACAAAATTTCACTGTAATGTCGCGAAAAGTAATATATAAAGTTTTATGAATATTTGTGTTGTAGTTATGTAGTTTCCGAATACAAGACGACCATATAAACATTCAATTCACAAACACACTCACGAGCACCCACACATATTCACATGCACATCTGCACGTTCATACATACACACAGGCACATATGCTGTCCATCTTGTTGTCCGAATCTAAGGACATTAAATGAAAACGTACAATCTGTCATTACCAAACACACACTCACACGCGCGCACACACACACACACACACACACACACACACACACACACACACACACACACACACACACACACACACACACACACACACACACACACACGCACACACATACACATACACTTGAACACACTCGGGCGCGTACACTCGGACACACTCATTTTACATACGTACACACACATTCACACGCACACACACACACTAACACACAGACATTTATATATATATATATATATATATATGTAAGCAAGCCTGTACACATGGACGTATCGTCGATGATACAGAAATACATAAGTCTGTGTGAGAGAGAGAGAGAGAGGGAGAGAGAGAGACAGACAGACGGACAAAGTGTGTGTTTATGGGTATGCGTATGCACACACACATATATACATATATCTAAAATACTTTTGAATTAATAAGAAATCAATTACATTTCAGTATGTGTATGGTGTACGAGTAAGCAAACAACACGCAAAGAAAGTATGAAACACACAACAAACAAACAAACAAACACACACACACGCACGCACACACACGCACGCACACACACACACACACACACACACACACACACACACACACACACACACACACACAC
>NC_068999.1:6524571-6527751 GCF_001194135.2 Octopus bimaculoides | reverse complement strand
CATTCTTTTATTCTTTTATGTGTTTTAGTCATTTGACTGCGGTCATGCTGGAGTATCGTTTTTAGTTGAGCAAATCGATCCCAGGATTTATTCTTTGAAAGCCTAGTACTTATTCTATCGTTTTTTTTGCCGAACTGCTAGTTTACGGGTACGTAAACACACTAACATCGGTTGATTTGAACTCAACGTGTAAAGAGGAGAAATAAATGCCACATAACATTTTGCACGACACACTAACGATTCTGTAAACCCACTATCCTATGAAGGACTTACTTAATACTTTCTACTACGGGCACCTGGCTTGAAATTGTGCGGGGGAAAAGGGCCAGTCGATAGCATCGACCTCAGTGCTGGATTGGTCCCTATTTCGTGAATCCAGAAAGGATGAAAGGCAAAGTCGGCCTTGATGGACTTTGAATTCAGGACATAAAAGTGGATGGAATGCCGGTAAGCGTTTTGCCCGGCGTCCTCGCGATTCTGGCAGGTCGTCGCCTCCAGGAATGAGATAACGAATAAAGGGAAGATGCATGATGGTATAGACATCTCTGTTATGTGAAAATTAAATGATGAATTATGAGAGCAAGACATCTAATAAAAACAATAAGACGTACGGAAGGAAGCCGCCGTTGCCTCAGCCTTCGTGAGTCTTCTCGCCAGCATACCTGCGTCACGTCCTGTTGCTATGGCCAACAGATTAATGAAAGTAAGTTTATCACTGAATGACAATCAGAATAGAAATGTTTTTACTATTTATGCAGCAATAAATAACCAGAAGAAGGAGGAGGAATTTTACAATTCGGTGGCTTCAAAACCGGAGACAGTGTCGATAGCCGATTTAGTGATTCTCCTGAGCGATTCTAATGCAAGATTAGATAGAAATGATGAAACATGGGAACGTCGGTTAGGTTACATTGGAAATCGAAATCTTATCTCAAATGGGAAGCTTCGAATCAGCACTAAATACGATGTGACCATCACACCTTTAACCGGTTTCCCCACCGACTCAAAGTGGTTTCACAGCTGGTACAATCTACCGTGAAAAATGATGGTAATTGTTATATTACGCTGCAGAACTGTAGGGTCAATATTGTGGTTATAAGCTCTATGCATTCTTTGGGTGTGGCTGCTTGCTTCTGATCGTAACATACATTCTTTGTCGGATTGCCGAAATGTGATTTTAAAGCTGGTATCATCCAATGAAAACGATTGTATCTGTGAGACTACGTGGCCCAGCTGCTGTTGAATTATTGTGTGTATAAGTTGCACGGGTGCTTTGTGATAGATCGTTCGATTGTCTGCCAACATATTATGACAAATCACACCCAAGCTGTTTGAGAGTGCGAAGAAGCATTACAGAATGCACTAAAATAATTATGAATTAGCTGCGAATATAATCTGCAAGATAAAAAAATCTAATTTGACACTAAGAGCAGCTATGAAAGGTAATTTAAATAAAACAGCTGTTGTCTTGATCGACTGTAAGCGTGTCAACTGGTTTGGTAACACGGAAACCAAATTACAACAGCTATTACACTGGCCTACAGAAAAAAAGTCTTGCCCCGTGAGACATTTTCACTGTTTTTCTAACAATTTTGAGCTGCTGATTTCAAAGAACCCATTCTTTTTTTCGAACTCATCTGGATTTTTTGGAGAAAATTTTGTTTATGCCGCAGAAAGCAACTGAAACCGTTTTCAGGACTACGAAATACAATTAATTTCGCAAAAACAAAGTAGTGATACAATTGACAATATTAGAATTCGGACTCATTTTCAATAGTAAAAGTTTTCTTTTATTTGATCCTTTTTGGTGGGAAATTTTGCTCCAGTCGCTTTTCAAACTTCAACAAAAATCTGCCATCATTATTCTGTCCTTGGTAACATTTCTCTGTCCTTGGTAACACCACTGCCCTTGGTGACATTTCTCCATCGTTTTAAGATCCTGCGAGAGACGTTCTCCTGGTTCTTCATTCCACCTAGATTTCCAGGAAAACAAAAAATTGCAGTTTATTTGGAATACTAATGATTTGGAGATAGTCTAAAGATCCTTGGACTCTCTCAGTCTAAAGATCCTTAGACTCTTTCCAAATCATTAGTATTCCAAATGCTAGTTCTTTCTTTTTTTTCCTTTCCAATCTTCGAGGATTTGCTAAACACGATTCAAAAACTATATGACGTGCCCAGTCCTTACCATGGTTTGCATTTTTCAGCATTAAGTACAGAAAATATAACTTCTTCACTAAATCTGTGATGTTTCGTCGTTGTTTCATGTGTCTGAGTCACACAGGAAACAAAAGTGATGAAGATCATTGAAAACCATTCAAGAATTTTCTTCACTCAGAAGACATATAATTTATTGATTGTTCTTTTTTATCCTGAAATCATAAAGCAAAAATTAAAAGTTGAATTTGTATATGCAGCTGTCCAGCTAATTGAGAGTTTTCTGATAATCTTGTTAATTAGATAATGACATTTCTTGCCAAAAAAAAAGTAAACATGGGAAGAAAATTAAACAGGCAAACCTATACATTGTTCGTTCAATAAAATCAATTCAGTGATTTAGAAAATTTCAATAGTCTTTGAAATTTTATCAAAAAATTCAAATAAGTCTGTGTATTCCTGAAATATCGGAGGCAGCAACATTGCAATGAGAGAAAAGTGCTAAAGTTTGACAAGAAGTTTCATAAAAATCTTTAAACAAGTTCCTGAATTTCAATAGATCGATCACATACTGTATTTTTTAAAAGTGATTTTCTCATCCACAGGTTTAAATAAAGAGTATAACATGATCCTACTCCGAAAAAAAGTTGTAGCGATACTCAAATTCATCTCAAATACAAAAATATTGAACTCTACGCAAAAATATAACCATAATCAATTCTACACAAAAATACATAAATATTCAATTCTACAAATCACAATAAATCATCAGATCAAAGCAGAAACAGAAAATCTTGCAACCAAAAATGAATCCTTTAGTTTTTATTCGGAAATTTAGACAAGGACATTCCATTCCGTTTCATTACATAATTCGAAGGGAACAATGGCATGAACATCTCTAAAACGTAATTACGTCACAGTTCTGATTTTATTAGATACATAGTATTTATGTTACACAAAAATCATAAATATTAGCTCTAGCTATTAACACTGTTCCTATTGCTAATATATATATATATATAT
>NC_068999.1:6523902-6524561 GCF_001194135.2 Octopus bimaculoides | reverse complement strand
AAAGAAATACGTTAATGCAGTCATTGTCAAATGCATTTATAAAGTGAAAGGATTTCAGCACAAGAATTCGAAACTGCGTTGTCAGATCAACACGTCTATAAAGTTTACCTCGTGTACTATTTAATGATGACTCAGCGTTAATTACAAACAATCAATCCGAGATAATGACGTCTGTAGCTAAAATGATTAAATTTCAATGAGACTTGACAAATACGCTTTTGATAACAATGAGTTAAGTATTCTTGGATCTTATTTTTTAATCATTCAATAATCAGGAGACTTGACAGAAATAGTAAGAAATGATATACGAATGTATAAACGTCGAAATAGAGTTTTACGTACATAAACATACGCAAAATGACATATACGTATACGATCAGACGTAGTCTTCTCCGGTCTATACATACACACACAAACACCCACCTCGCGCATGCATACAAACACATACGCAAAAATACTGAGACATGGATAATCCTTATAGATACGCATCTTTGAAATCTGATTCCCACAACAATTTATATCTGTAAGGTTTCTTAAATAAAACCTCAATTTAGATTTCCCTCTTTCTTCTTCTTCTTCTTCTTCTTCTTCTTCTTCTTCTTCTTCTTCTTCTTCTTCTTCTTCTTCTTCTTCTTCTTCTTCTTCTTCTTCTTCTTCTT
>NC_068999.1:6522119-6522445 GCF_001194135.2 Octopus bimaculoides | reverse complement strand
CAATCAATCAATCAATCAATCAATCAATCAATCAATCAATCAATCAATCAATCAATCAATCTATCAATCAATCAATCACTTAGTCAATCAGTCTATGTATGTATGTATGTATGTATGTATGTATGTATGTATGTATGTATCTATCTATCTATCTATCTATCTATCTATCTATCTATCTATCTATCTATTTACCTTCTTCATGAGCTCCACGTATGTATGTTTATATATTTACACGCATATACACACACGCATCTACATGCATACACACATACATACATATATATACATGCATATATATATATATATACATACATACATATATATAC
>NC_068999.1:6519803-6520685 GCF_001194135.2 Octopus bimaculoides | reverse complement strand
TACATATATATATATATATAAAGATAAGATATAGCTCATACGGAATATATTTTGTGCCAAATGATATTAATACATCGTAAAGATTTTGTTGTATACCATCAAAGAAAACTTTGTAATACATTTCATTATAACCGTTCAAACATTTTCTACACTGCTACCACCACCCTTACCATCACCACCCCCATCACCATAAACACCAGCCCCACTACGCGATCGTAAACACCGATATCTGTAAATAATCCATCACTACCAGCGCCACCAGCTCGTTGCTTTCTTAAAATTTCAATACTGCTGCATGGAAAGTGAAGAGGTGGAATTTGAGACATGTCATGGAGTGAGGACTATCAGGATTGGCGTCTTCACTAAGTGTTGACGGTTTGCGATTCGTATTCTATTCATTTTCGAAGGTGTACAGGATATCAGGAAGCGATGATGTCGAACGTGGCAACACGTTAGAGTGAGTAGATGCTGACGCCTCAGGTATTTTGAACAAAGTGTGAGTCTCAATCAAACTTAATTGTCTAATTAAAGTCTTTTTTTGTATTTTTAGAATATGATACCCCTCCCCCAAAAGGTAAATATTCTGTGAGTTTTCTTAAAATTTAAAATAATAACAAAACTTAGGACGAACACTCACCAAGACGCGTAAACGCTCACACACTCAAACACATTCATATACATGTGTATATAAACACATTAATATATATGTAAGTACACACACACATACATATATATATGAACACATATATAGCATATGCATATATATATATATATATATATGTGCACACATATATAGTAATTTATGAATACATATACACATATTTGCGCGCGCGCGTGAAAACGTATATATATATATATATATATATATATATATATATATAT
>NC_068999.1:6516232-6518914 GCF_001194135.2 Octopus bimaculoides | reverse complement strand
GTGTGTGTGTGTGTGTGTGTGTGTGTGTGTGTGTGTGTGTGTGTGTGTGCCTATATACACACAGGCGTTCAATCGTTCATACACCGAAACTCTCAAACAGATGTTGCTATATATATGCGTAAACACTTGCAGATAAATAAATGAATAATACAGATTTGTCAATCGATTTAACCATGTCACTTCCTTTCTCTTCAAATGTAAACACGTACACAAACACACTCCCCTCCCTCTCTCTATCTCTCTCTCTCTCTCAAATACACACACACTCTCTCTCTTTCTCTTTCATTCACTTTCTCTTTCATTCACTTTCTCTTTCGCACACTTATACTCTCTCTTTTACTCTTTTACTTGTTTCAGTCATTTGACTGTGGCCATGCTGAAGCACCGCCTTTAGTCGAGCTAATCGACCCCAGGACTTATTCTTTGGAAGCCTAGTACTTATTCTAACGGTCTCTTTTGCCGAACCGCTAAGTTACGGGGACGTAAACACACCAGCATCGGTTGTCAAGCGATGTTGGGGGGACAAACACAGACATGCAAACATATACACACACATACATACATACTTATATATACATATATACGACGGGATTCTTTCAGTTTCCGTCTACCAAATCCGCTCACAAGGCTTTGGTCGGCCTGAGGCTATAGTAGAAGACATTTGCCCAAGGTGCCACGCAGTGGGAATGAACCCGGAACCCTGTGGATAGTAAGTAAGCTACTTACCACACAGTCACCTTAATTCTTTTATTCTTTTACTTGTTTCTCTCTCTATATATGTATACATCAATGTATATGTGTGTATATATATATATTACATATATGATATATATATATATATATATATATATATATATATATATATATATATATATACATATATACATACATACACACACACACACACACACACACACATATTATATATATTATATATTATATATACTCATATACATTTTACACAGATATAAATGTTTGAATAATTATTAATCCTTATATTGACTTATTGGCTTCTATTTACAGTTCAAGTCCGCATTTAATTTTAAATTAAATGCGCTCCGATTATTTTATTCAACGGGACACAGATTGTTATCTGTTTATCCATTCTAAGCATTTGAATGTGTATAAATTTTGTTATCAATCTCTCATCATAAACTTTCTCGGTCTTTTTTCTTTCTCTATATCCGGCCGTCCAATCCTGTTATTGTTTTTCTCTCGTTTCGAATTCGTGTGTATATGTGTGTGTGACTTGTCTTTTACTGGCTTTTCTCATTGGACTGCGGCCATATTGAGACACTGCGTTCTCAATACTCATATTTATGTCTAGTTCTTAGTCTAGCATACTATTTTCGTTGAACTGCAAAGTTATCATCACGAAGAAAAAGCAACACCAGTTTTCAAAACGGGTGCTGACAGTGGGGAACCAAACACAGACAGAGAATCACGCACATATTACTCTATCCAAACTACAAGTTCAGGTTTGTACCTGTAATTATCGGGGCACCGGGATGTATAACAAAGGCTAAGTACTAATTTTGAGAACTTAGGCTTCTCAAAACTAGAAAGGAGAAAGCTGATTTGAAGACTACAGATCAAAGCCATCACTGGAACTAGAAGTTCGTAAAATTTTCCAGAAGTTTACCATTTCCGTATATATGAGCATGTCTAATTATGCAACTGTATGTATGATAATACATACATTGCTTCTAAAAGCAAACTTCGTTTGTTTGTTTACGTTCATCGTAATTTTAATTTAACGTATGATAGCGTCTCATAAAGCGAGATTTCTATGCATCTTAAATTTGCAGAAGAATTTCTAGTGGGGCAGTTTAGCTTAATCGGTCTAGAGCACCGCGATGCGTAATCACGGAGGTGTTAGTTCGAGTCTCATAGCTGGCCGCCTACACTTTTTCTGCAAAATGGTATATATATATATATATATATATATATATATATATATATTTATCAATACATGTAATATATATGCGTACAATATTTTTTACGGCAATGTTGCATTAACTTTGTTATATCATAAACGTCACTTTTGGTTAGACATCATTTTAAGGTACCTGTAATATATGAGGTGATTTCAGTCCGAATACAGCACTCTGTCTCAAACTAAAGTAATTCACAGCAACACAGCAGTATCTGACTACAATTGTATCCATGGATTGTGCACAATTTTCTTCTCATACACAGGGAACCTTACATACATACGAGCATACATACATTCTTACATACACACATATATACGAACACGAAAAACACACACAGACATACACACACGGACACACAGACATATATTTCTGATAAAAATGTTAAAATATTTGTAAACATTGGAGTACCATTCATGTAGCATCGAACCGTTTTGCTAAGTCGAGTTATAAATAATGTTACTGGCAAAAAAGAAAAAAAAAAAAGAAAAAACGATTCTCTCCTTCCTTCTGTGTGTTGTGTTGGTGTTGGGTTTGTGTGTGGGTTTGTGTGTGTACGTGCATGTACGTTATCGAATGGAAGAACCTTGTTCAAAGCTTCAACTTTACGAGGGCAATGATTGTAATATATACACACACACACACACACACACATATATATATACACACACATATCTATACATAAAAATATTTATATATATATCAATATATCAATATATATATATATATATATATATATATATATATA
>NC_068999.1:6513533-6515615 GCF_001194135.2 Octopus bimaculoides | reverse complement strand
GACTTGGATTAGAATATACCGCGATCCCTGTCATTATGATTTAAGGACCACATTTTGTTTTGCATTCTTTATTCTGCATTACTTAGCTTTTGGTTGATGTCATAACCAAATATCCTGCCATGGTTCCTTCACACGCAATTACCACCTGACATGTATTCAGGATTCACAAAAGCGTTTTTAAGAAATGATGAGGAAAAGAAATTTCTCTTCTTTTTTTTTCTGCTGCAGAGGCAGATGGCCATTTTAAAACGGAATCCATGTTAGTTTATTTGTACTTGCATTGCCATTGCATTTTAGTGTGTGTATATGTGCGTGCGTAACTGTGTGTGTGTGTGTGTGTTTTTAGGTATGTATATGTGTGTATAAGTACACGTGTATACACAAATGTATTTATGTTTGTATCTGTGTGATATTCATGTATTGTTGCTTAATTCAATGGCAATGCTTTTTTATACAACACACACACACACACACACACACACACACACACACACACACACACACACACACACACACACACACGTACACAACTATGTATACACACACATTTATGCAGATATAAACGCTTCTGAATGAATGCACTTCTATACATACGTAGCTACATTATACTACAACAACAACAACAACAACAACAACAACAACAACAACAATAATAATAATAATAATAATAATAATAATAATAATTATAATACTACTAATAATAGTTCCTTAATTATGCATGAACTCCTCAGCAAATACAGTGAAAAGAAATGTTTTTCCTTGAGACAAGGTAATTTAATAAAAAATCTAGAGTTTTATAGCTCTAATCACGACCATTTATCAAATTTGGCATTTGATCGTATTATTTTATAACTATAATCTCTATTCAACTTATTTCTTGTCATTAGTGAACTTTAGCATATCAAGTTGACGATATGGTGATAGTGATGTAAAACGGAATGGCCAGTGTTATAAATATATAGATAAGTGACGTGGAAAAACAGTTTACAACAACAACAACAGTACAGTTCTATATTAAAGAGATGAGGAATTATGTACATTATTTACATAATTTACATTATATACATTTGACGGGTATTTGTCCTCATTTTTGTTGCTAACACAAACTTTCGGCTGATATACCCCACCCAGCCTTCATCAGGTGTCTTGGGGAAATTTCGAACTTGCGTTCTCATTCCTAAGGTATTTTTCGATACTCTTCTTCTTCTTCTTCTTCTTCTTCTTCTTCTTCTTCTTCTTCTTCTTCTTCTTCTTCTTCTTCTTCTTCTTCTTCTTCTTCTTCTTCTTCTTCTTCTTCTTCTTCTTCTTCTTCTTACTATTATTCAGTTCACTGCCTGGAATCGAACTCGGAATCTTGGGTTTAGTAGCGTCTATTTCAGAGTGTATTTGTATATGACTGTATGAATTGTCGTATATATCGTTAAATACATGCAGATGTTCATGGAGTTCTACTAATATTTACCCAATATTTTGAATATAGCAATTTTTCAACCACTAAAAGAACAGTTACGTATATCAATGGGATTTATCAATTGTGATACGCTTTTCATGCAAAAAAAAAAAAAAAAAAAATTTCAGAGAAACATCCTGTGTTATACAGTTCTATATACGACCCGTGAAGATACCGAAACAGCTGCTTGATATCGAAGTGTCTTTTCATAATATTTTCTTGTTAGTTTAGATATAAACTGTCAGCTGTGTTTATGATTTATGTGTGTATGTGTGTGTGTGTGTGTGTGTAGATGTAAATATTCATTTATATTTATACTTACATACATGAATGTGAATATATATATACATGTATATATATGTTATATGTTTATGCACACATACATACACACACACACATACACACACACACACACATATATATATATATATATATATACATACACAGATACAGACACATACACATATATATATACAAACATATATACATATGTATATGCGCATATACATGTATTTATATCTATACTTATATATATTTATATATATATATATACATATATTCATGCAAAGATATATACACACATACATATATCCATATATATACATATACATATATACACACACACATATATA
>NC_068999.1:6510159-6513326 GCF_001194135.2 Octopus bimaculoides | reverse complement strand
ATATATATATATATATATATATATATATACACATATATACACGTGTATGTCTGTCTAGCTGACTGTCGCTCTCCTTCTTACTCTCTAGATATGTATATATGTACATACATGCATATATATTTACATGTATATATGCCGCATTTGTGTGTGTGTGTGTGTCTGTGTGTGTGTATGTGTATAATTCGGAAGTTTAAGAAGAAAACAAATTTAAAAATCAAAAAAGTAAAAAAAAAAAAAAAAGTCAGGGAAAAATAATGAATAAAAGATTACGCAAGTTTTATAGGTTTAAGATTATGAGGCAATGAAAAGGAACTTGAAAGAAAAGTCTTGAGTATATAACATCTACTTAGATAAATAGATGTATGTAGTTAGATATATATACCATGTAGTATATACCATGTAGTTAGATATATATACCATGTAGTATATACCATGTAGCTAGAAGTTGTTATGTGTTAAATAGAAATGTAATACAAAATATGTAAAATACTTAGGCGAGTTATTGAGCTTATTTGGAGTTTGTAAACAATTTTTCGCTATGTTTGTGTGGTTGTATTTTTATAATTTGATGAGCTGCAGATGTCGGTTTGGTGGTTTTTTAAAATTATTTTTCTTTAAAAGTTATTTTGCGCAACGTGCTGACGTCTGCCAGCAGGTCATCTTTTAGTTTTGATTTAGATGAACGGTCAGCAGTGCTGAGGGAAAGGTATTGGTCGTTAGAAGAAGAAGAAGAAGAAGAAGAAGAAGAAGATGATGATGATAATGATGATGATGACGTTGGTGACCACGTCGACAATGGCGAAGAAGATGATGATGAAGATGCCGACGACGATGATGATGGCCACGACGACGACGATGACGCTGGTGACCACGTCGACGGAGAAGAAGAAGATGATGATGATGATGATGGCGATCACGACGACGACGACGACGACGAAGAAGAAGAAGAAGAAGAAGAAGAAGGATGGTGATGATGATGATGATGAGGAGGACTAGGATAGCGATAACGATGATGACGATAACGAAGAAGAAGAAGAAGAAGAAGAAGGATGGTGATGATGATGATGAGGAGGAGGACTAGGATAGCGATAACGAGGATGACGATGACAACGAAGATGACGACGACGACAACGATGACAATGAAGAAGAAGAAGAAGAAGAAGAAGAAGAAGAACAACAACAACAACAACGTGTCACCGGGAATCGAACTCACGACCTTACGATTGCAATTCTTTAACCACCACGTCACGCCCCTTCAAGCTGACATAGAAATAATGGAGGCAATTGCGTGGGTGTGTATATATTTTGCAGTAATGCTGAAATGACTGTGTTAGTACGTTTTTGTTTTGTTATACAGTCAAAGCTCAGCGTAATGAGAGCAGAGGAATAAATGCAAAAAAAAAAAAAAAAAAAAAAAGAAAATATAAATAATCAGCAACGGCAAAAATAAGAATAATATTCATGCAATTAATGATAATGATGGTGATGACGATCGAACATCAATAATTTCCATAAATATAACATGAAAACAATAACAGCAATAACTACTACTGTTGTTTCTGTTGCTGCTGCTAATTATAAGTATACAAATTGAAGAAATAATAATGATGATAATAATAATAATAATAATAATAATAATAATAATAATAATTACTATTATTGTAAGAAAAAGTAATTCAAAAAAGGAAGAAGAAAAGTGAAGCAGGAAGCTGCAGGATGAGACGAAAACAAAGAAAAAAAACATGAGAAGAGAAAGAGATGAGAAAAGAAGGAAAAATAGAAGAAAAAGGAAAGAAATTTCTTTTGAAATAAAATTTGTGAACATAAGAAGGAAAAAAGAACATGCAATCGATATATTTAACAAAAACAACGCCAAGAAAAACTGATTTAATCGATTTATTTATCGAGGTTAAAATGTAAAAATTATAACTTTGATCTGTGTCATCTGAATTTCATATGCGAATGATCTATTTATTGTCATTATTATTATTATTATTATTAGCTCTGAGTTCAAATTCCGTCGAGGTCGACCTTGCTTTTCATCCTTTCTGGGGTCGATAAATCAAGTATCAGTTGCGTACTGGGGTTGAGCTAATCGATTAGTCCCCTCCCCCAAAATTTCCGGCCTTGTGCCTATAGTAGAAAGGATCATTATTATTATTAGTGTTCATTTCGCCTGTCTTTACGTTCTGAGTTCGAATTCCGCCGAAGTCGACTTTGACTTTCATCCATTCGGGGTCGATAAATTAAGTACCAGTAAAGCTCTGGGGTCGATGTAATCGAGTGGTCCCATTCCCATAATTTCAAACCTTATGCCTTTAATAGAAATGATTATTATTATTATTTTATGTTTGACTTTTGCTTTACATTTGTACAAGTTGGCTCCAAGTCTCACCCAGAGACCTCAAGAGACAAGTTAGAAGTTCATGTTGGTGTTATGCCCAGGGTGCCATAAATTTGGTTTTGTACATAGTGTTGTTCTAGAGAATGTTTAAGAAACCATAAAAAAATTATGTGTTTGTTTTAAAACTTGAGATTACATAGACAGTATTTTATGTAGGATATGGGCAGTTCTCATGAGCACTATCTTTTGAATTTCTGCCACTTTGGGGTTTCCTGGTATCTGCGCTAGGTAGCAATCAGCCCCTATTCCTATCATCCCCAGGGCACCTATGACAACAGGTATTGTTTTAGTCTTCAAGTTCCACATGCTGCTAATTTCTATTTCAAGATTTTTATACTTGCTCAGTTTTTGGTAGGTCTTGACAGATACGTTTATATCGATTGGGACAGTCATGTCAATGGGGAGGCATGATTTTTGCCTGAAGTCTTTCAATATAATGTCTGGCCTATTTGTATCTATCTTTCTGTCAGTTTGAATGGTGAAGTTCCAGAGGAGTGAAATGTGATCATGTTCAAGCACTGGAGGTGCTCCCACGCACTGTTGTCACTATACCACCCAACCACCCCCTCTCCGCTGCTGAGCGCTCACTCCTCAGTAGGGGACTCCGCTTCGCGCCTCTCACGCCCCACCGTGACGAATTTGAGACCGCACCGACGTCAGCTAGTTTCTGCGCCGCATCAAACTATGCGCGTTTTTTCACACGTCTACACAAAAAACGGTCATTTCAATATGTGACCGCGTGTGTATCGTTGGCGATTTTCTT
>NC_068999.1:6506874-6508757 GCF_001194135.2 Octopus bimaculoides | reverse complement strand
CACACACACACACACACACACACACACACACACACACACACACACACACACACGCACACACACACACATGTGCACGGTGGAAGTGAACTCGTGACCGAGTAAGACTAATTTCAAAATGCCATAAGTCTATGCAAACATTCCGAAGATTTGTTTTGACTGGATGTTTTGAGTGTTGTATACAAATCCACTCAACCGACTATGGACGGTCCGAGGTTACAGCATAAGACATTTGTATAAGATGCCACTCAGCAGAATTGAACCCAAACCCTTGTGATTCAGAAGTAAATTTCTCACCGCACAACCATACTTGAGCCTATACATATACATTCATGCGCGCATACATACATACTATACCACCCCCCCATCCTTCGGCCTGATAAATAAATGAAATTATGATTATTATTATCATTATTAAGGTGGCGAGCTGGCAGAATCGTTAGCACGCCGGGCAAAATGCTTAGCAGCATTTCGTCCGGCTTTACGTTCTGAGTTCAAATTCCGCCGAGGTCGACTTTACCGTTCATCCTTTCGGTCTCGATAAAGTAAGTACCAGTGAAACATTGGGGTCCGTGTAATCAACTAGTTCTCTCCACCCAAAATTTCAGGCCTTGCGTCTATAGTAAAAAGATCTATTATTATTATTATTATTATTATTATTATTATTATTATTATTATTATAGCATACATATTCAGGATTTCTATCAGAAATAAATTGAATTTAGAATTAGTCATCAAAGATTTCACTATTTAAGAAGTTTGCATGATTAGACAATCTGTAAACAAAATAAACCAAAGGAAACAAAAATATTTTCAAATTAAAAATTAAACAAAATGAAAAACTCATGGAATTTTTGAATTTGAATAACTAAGAAATTTTCAAAAATGTGTTGGTAGTTTTAGTATATTACCAATATAGCTGACAGTACTATATTGGATGTTGTGGAAAACAATTTTCCATATATACTGATATTAATTATTAACTATTAGAAAAATTTAATATAAATTGAATATGAAAGAGAAAGAAGAGCGAAAAAATGTTTTAAATGAAAGCAAAATAATATTAGAATTTAGTATGATACTAATTAATGGTGGAATTAGTATCAAAGATGCTATAACTCGCCATTCTATTACGATTGAGGTCAATTTATCGATGTTTAGTGAAATGACTATGTTAAAACGGAGGGTAAAATAACTACTGAATTATAACGACCTATTATAATATGGAGTAGGATATTTGTAATATTTAAGGCATCAAAGACGTAAATTGGGGGTCATAATGGATGACATTGTAAACCCCTTATCTGTGAAGTGCGGGAAACAGAAAGTTGATATTTTTATATCAATATAAAGTATTGTATTATATTTCGTGTGTGAGAGACGGTCATAGAACATCTGAAAATTATATATATATATATATATATATATGATATTAAATTATAAAAAAGGTGACGAACGCTCGGGATGTTGTTAATCCATTTATATCATGAAGTCTTCTACATACGCTTCGACGGGTGCAGTGCTAACCATTATTTATCCTGCCAGACATTATAGAGTGTACCCATCGAAACGTATGTAGAAGACTTCATGATATAAATGGCTGAACAACATCCCGAGCGTTCGTTTCCTTTTTATATTTTAATATTTTCTACTAAATAAGCCTTACGATCCCGGGATTATTTCCTAGGATACTTAAGCGACTTTTAGCTACTTTGTAATTGTCCCCTTGGAGTTCTCCTATTAATAGTAAACTCTCTCTATCTCTATCTCTCTTTCTCTCTCTCTCTATCTCTCTTTCTCTCTCTCTCTCTCTCTCTCTCTCTTTCTCTCTCTTTCTCTCTCTCTCTCTCTCTCTCTTTCTCTCTCTCTCTCTCTCTCTCTCTCTC
>NC_068999.1:6502452-6506864 GCF_001194135.2 Octopus bimaculoides | reverse complement strand
TATATATATATATATATATATATATATATGTATAATGGGAGGGAGAGGACGAGATAAACAGGAGAGACAGAAAGAGAAAGGCAATTTTTTTCCCTATTTGCAAGTGGATGTTCTGTTAGAACAAGCTATACTGCAGTAATTCCTATGAGGGAAACTCTCATATTGGTTTCTGGTGAAAAATGCACTGCTGTTTATTTTGCTCGTTTCTCTCATGGTATCTCGCGCAGTATAATTTGTTCCAACAGAACATTGACGTTTAGGTGGAGGATAAACATTACCTTTCGGTATTAATACTGCCTCTGTCGCTAATATATTTTTAGGCGCATGCATAACTCTTCACACAGAAGCATATGTACACACACACACACACGTGTGTGTGTGCATGTCTTTCTATCGACATACGTACCTACATACTTACCTACCTACCTATCTATCTACCTACATATCTGTATATCTATCCATCGATCGATTAATCTATCTCTCTATATGTAATTATTCGTCTCACATTACTAGCATGAGCAATGACGTCAGTTGCTCCGCCACACGATATGTATATGCATATCTATCTATACATAACGTGCCGATACAGATGTTAATATGTCTAAATGCACACGCACGTACGCTCACGCTCACACAGACACATAGAGACACAACCACAAACACTCCCACCCACACCATATATACATATATTTACAGCACTGTTGTACGGATACTTGTCTCTCATTTTCGCATCTATATATTGCATGTCAATACATATCTATTAATATTCTTCATAATTCCTGCTCTATTGCAATTACTTTACTAGCGAATGACATCAAATGACGTCACTACTTTTCCTGATAATGTTAATTAAAACATAATGGAAGATTTATCGATATGCCTCTTTGATATGTTATATTAATGAACAAATCTCTGTAGCAACTTCGATCACCATACACTATATTGATTAACCAGCTACATAAGATATAGATTTGTCGATTTCCAATTCTGTCATCCTGAATCATTAGTTTCGTTTTCTTCTGCGACTTAGCTGTTCGACAAAAAGATCCGATAGAATAAGTACCAAACTTAAAAAAAGGAGCTCTGGAATTTATTTAATCGACTGAACCATTTTTAAGGCGGTTCCCCAGCATGGTCGAAATTCAGTGATTGATATAAGTAAAAGAATAAAAGAACCAAAGAATAAAAAATCGTCATATGCACGGTGAAAAGCAAGAATTGAAAGAAACACTTGCATATGATTAGTAGATTCGAACGTGAGTATGCCAATCGCTGTTGTATTTCATTATAAGAGAACAGCTTCTTCTTCAAGATGAATATGTACTCATAATATACTTTATTCATTAGCGTAAAGAATCTCTGGGACACCCGTTGTTTCGAAATTGTTGGCTCTGATCAGTCAAAGGCACTCTGAATTAATAAATTAAAAATTTGTTAGTGTCTCTTCGGATTTATTCCATCTCGATCATAGATTTTTTAAATTAATTTTTTTAACTAAACAGTTTGAATCTTCTATATAGAACCGGTTAAGAAAATTGTTGCTGATGAGGGCTTATATCTGTCAACCGATAATAAATCTTCAAACGTGCGGTGACCAACGAGAATCAAAACGACTACTTGCTAATCTATTCTTCATATCAAAAGGTTTCCGGTTCATTCCCGGGTTTCGGCATTCGGAAGCTTGCATGAAATTTTTTTTAACCCAGGTTCGAAATTTCCCCAAGACACCTAATGAAGGCTGGAGGGTATATCAGCCGAAACGTTGTTAACAACAAACAAGATGAGGACAAATATCCGAAAATAATGTACATAATTCCTCATCTCTTAAATATAGAACTGTATGATCTAAAGATTGTGTT
This sequence comes from Octopus bimaculoides, assembly GCF_001194135.2. Lineage (NCBI taxonomy): Eukaryota > Metazoa > Mollusca > Cephalopoda > Octopoda > Octopodidae > Octopus > Octopus bimaculoides. The sequence continues at coordinate 6,505,005 of NC_068999.1, read as the reverse complement.
AATTCACTGCCATACGTCCTTTCTATTTAGCAGCAAACTGTGCAATCTGAGGAAATTTGTATATTATTTCTAGCATTCCAAACAATCACGTAGAGGTTTCCTTAGCACATAAATGCCATTTGAAATCAGAATTTAAAGAGCCGAAAAATATCCCATCGCTCTAACAACCGCAAAACCACTGCGCTATATAATTTCTATAATTCCATTATTATGAAAGTGCAATCTGATTGAGATAGGTTTACTATTTCTAACATTCGAAATAACCACGTTTACTGGTTCTGTCATTTCATGTAAGTAACGCATAATTTCCATTCTAGGATGGGAATTATTTCTAGCAGGTTAAGAGACCACTTACAGGTCCCCAAGTAAATAATTTAAGAACATATGTGTATATACGATAAGGTCAAATTGGTGACCAGCTACCGGATATCTGATAGCAATTTTCTTTTATTTCATTAAACCTACTTACAACTGCCACTGGATAAATTTAAGATGCCTTCAATTTATTTCGTATTGAATTATTTCTGGAATATTCTGCAATATTGAAGTGGCAATTTTGTGATTGTTATAAACGACCGAAAAGGTTACAATTCTAAGTTAAGGGGAATATATTCGTCGGTATTCGTTTCAAGTCACCATTTTCATGTGTATATTGTACACCAATAACGGGATATTAGCAAATAACAGTTCCAAAAGCAACTGCCACATTAACAAAAACGATATTAACATACTACTACTACTACTACTACTACTACTACTACTACTACTACTACTACTACTACTACTACTACTACTACTACTATTGTTACTGCTGCTGCTGTTGCTGTTGCTTCTCCTCCTTTTATGATTCAGTGCGACCATGAGATAGAGAACGGGAAGCCAGACATGGTTTTAATTGCCATTTTCGCAACTTTCACCCATCTTTTGATTAATTCACTCGAGTATAGCACCTCCCTCACCTCTTATTTTTCTGGTACCCTCCGGAGTATTCGAGCGGTTCCAAGCAGTGCTGTTTTCTGCAAGTGCTCCACCCTTATTGCAACCCCTATTTGTTCCATGTACTTCTCATGATTTTTACTCACTGTTCCCAGGGCTCCGACAATTATTGGTACTACTACCACCTTTTCCATCGACCACCACTGCTTAACCTCCCAAGCTAACCTGTCATATCTATCGACTTTTCTTTCTCACCACCCTCATTTTTCCTTTTCAAATTTCAAGATTCACCAGAGTTTTACTAAAGACGAATGTCTCTGTCCTCATTCCTTTCAGCCTCTTTCGCCATTTCGCCCGGGCCTGCTATAACGTTTCTGCCGGTTCGCCGCCTTAATAATGAAGCTGATGATGACGATGACGACGACGACGACAATGACGACGACGACGATGATGACCATACTACTACTACTACTACTACTACTACTACTACTACTACTACTACTACTACTACCACTACTACTACTACTACTAATAATAATAATGGAGATAAAGTTGATAATTACTATTTAGGATATTAATAAAAGAAATAGATATTTAATACTATATTTAATATTACTGTGAGTTTGGGATTTCATGCGCTGCTATCGGATCTATTAAGTGATTACATATGTAATTGCATGATTGTCTGTTAACTGATGAGCATTTTCTCACCTATTCAATAACTGTACAATTATGTTGAATATTGGCAAAGCTAACGTAAGAAGATATTATAATACGCAGAGAAAGCAAAAGAAACGAGCATTTAACATTCTATAATTAAAAGTTCTATCATCTGTCTGTCTGTCTATCTATCTATCTATCTATCTATCTATCTATCTATCTATCTATCTATCTATCTATCTGCGTCAGTCTGTCTGTCTTTCTATCTGTCCGAATACCTGTCTGCCTGTCCGACTGTCTGTCTATCTGTCTATCTATATATCAATCTGTCTGTCTGTCTGTCTGTCTGTCTGTCTGTCTGTCTGTCTATCAAAATATCTATCTCAGTCTGTCTGCCTATCTATCTGTCCGAGTCTGTCTGTTTGTGTGTCTATCTATCTATCTATCTATCTATCTATCTATCTATCTATCTATCTATCTATACACACGCAAACTCACACACACACACATACACACGCACACACATACACACACAACCCCCACCCCACGCAAACACTCATCCGCACACACAATTTCCGCTCATTGGTCATTATAAATGACATATTACATACTTTCCTTGCATAATCTTGCACTCCATAAGATTAGGACAGTTTAAATGCTATGCATTAATACAATGGGATCGACAGCGGGTCTTTGTGGTGGTCTGAGTTGGTGCGGTGGGTTACGACCTAAATTGGGATGATGCAGGATACGTTTATTATAAGGATTTGCATTGTGTTGCATCTGAACCATATAGTTCTGTCAACTGTACAAATACACAACCTAGCTATCTATTTATCTGTATTTCTGTCTGTCTGTCTGTCTCTGTTTTTGTATGAATAAACACCCGCACAATTATATTTAACCGTCACTCGCGAGCGAGTATAGCTCGATAGATGTGTGCGTGCCCCCGTATAT
>NC_068999.1:6500138-6501316 GCF_001194135.2 Octopus bimaculoides | reverse complement strand
TATATATGTGTATATATATATATGTATATATATATGTATATATACATATGCATACATATATACATACATACATATATATATCTATATCTATCTATCTCTCTCTCTATATATATATACACACAAATGTATATATGTAAGTATATACATACATACATACTGTATAAGCAATGATGCATGCGTAGATAAATACACACACACACACACACACACATATGCATGCACATACCGACATTCACGCACACACGCACATTCACGCATACACAAACAGATATAGTCACACACGAATTTCTATATAAAACTATGACACTATATACGTATATATAAATATAAGTAGACAGATATGTTCATATATTTCTGAATATATGCACCAGACCCACGCCCCCACCACACATGTAGTGACTTATTTATACATATATATCTATATTAATGTGAATTTGCATGTATTTGCATGCGTGCATTAACGACAATTTAAACAACGAAACAGGTTTCTAAAACAAAGCTAATATTACATCGACGGATCAAAATGTGCGTTCGTTATTTCAATGGCAGAAATATTGCGTGCTACGGAGAAAATAACTTTATGATTTCACGTCAGTTCGATATATTATACATTTAGAATATACTTTGACGGCTTCTATGAATGCGTTCATCTTTTCTAGAATCTACCAGGCCATTACATACATTAATATATATATATATATATATATATATATTGTATTTCGTTTTAACGTTTTTTTTGCATGCGTTCATCTATTGGAGATCTGTTCTTAGTTCGTTTTTAATGTAGCCCATTCTAGATTACACTGATAACGTTGTGTTAGTATGTATTTTCGCATGTTTTAGCTTTACTGGTATTTTATACCATTTTTCTGTGTCTAAATATATTCTGGCAGAACAGAAACCATCATTGGTAATGTATGTCGTAATTACCAATTAAAGATGCGATTTTCTCCATAGTTGCTCTTGTGTTCTTCTCTGAATTTCTTGGAATTCTTCGAAGCGATATTTAGATGTATGTATCATATTACCTTGGATGTTCATTCTACGTGAATTTAATCGTATCTGATTGTTTAAGGTACATGAACAAATTCGTTCGTATTGGGTGCTTTATAGATATCTACCTGGATTTATGAATCCCCTCGTCTTTTGTTTTTCTGTATATATATATATATATATAT
>NC_068999.1:6498205-6499132 GCF_001194135.2 Octopus bimaculoides | reverse complement strand
ATATACATATATATGCGACACATATTCAGTAGCCATGATAAAACTCCGAGTTTCGGATGTCAGGGTGTATATATATATATATCTATAGCTATATATATATATCTATATCTATATATATATATCTATATATATCTATATATATATCAGTTTCTATATCTATATCTATCTACACACACACACACACACACACACACACATATGTGCATGTGTGTGTGTGTATGTAAGTATGTATGTATGTTATACATACGTTTACTTACTTGCACTAAACGATCTTTTTCTCATATAAATATCTAAGATATAGTTACAAATTATCGCTTAAATATATGAAAATCCACACATTTTAAAATGGAAGACATTAAACACAGCAGCGATAATGAAAATTCGGCTAACATTTTCGCCGTCTGACTTGATTTATCTCATACTTTCATCTACCAAGTATTCTGTGTTGTTTGTTATCAGTTGTCAAATTAATATTTTTTTTTTATCTGTCTGGCATAAACATATTGGAGAGGAAATGGAGAATGTTAAAGTAAATATTCATATTATGGTCTATTATATTTAACTTGTTATTATATTTAAGCTGCATTATCGGCTGTGAATCTCGACAGTCTTGGATCGAATTGCAACGCGGTCAATACTACTCTTTATCTCTTTGTTGTCGATAAATAAAGTTCCTGCCAATTAGTAAATTAATTGCTGTTGTTGTTGTTGTTGTTGTTGTTGTTGTTGTTGTTGTTCTTCTTCTTCTTCTTCTTCTTCTTCTTCTTCTTCTTCTTCTTCTTCTTCTTCTTCTTCTTCTTCTTCTCAAAAATTGTTTGTAGTCAGAGAAAGATGATGTGGCACTATAAACATGGCAAAGACATACCAGATGTTACGAGGGGGCACTCTTACTTCTCCTCCAGTACCTGTGAGCACAGGACAAGATAA
>NC_068999.1:6495104-6497555 GCF_001194135.2 Octopus bimaculoides | reverse complement strand
CTCTCTCTCTCTCTCTCTCTCTCTCTCTCTCTCTCTCTCTCTCTCTCTCTCCACATATATATATATATATATATATATATACACACACACATAAAAGATATATAGTATATACATTTATACGAACTTGTATAAGCAAACACTATAAAACATATTCTTTGTTGGTATGAAGAGTTTGAAGTTAAAATATCTGATATGAAATTGTAATTTCCTGGGTTATTAACCCATCTTAATTTAAAGAAATATTTACAATATTTATATCGATACTTCCAGTATTGAACTGAAAATTAAAAAAACCTGTTAGAGATCATAGATCGAAATGATAGAAAAGAGATACTTATTTTTAATATTGGAGCAAGACACAAATATTTTAACATTGATAGAAAGGCATAAATTTCTCTTACAGACTCTGTGGTACACAATTTATTGACGGATATGTATGTGTGTGTGTGTATATATGTGCGTATATTCTTATTGAAGGCTATGTATATTCGTACGTATCTACGTATGTATGTATGTATGTATGTATTATGTATGTATGTATGTATGTATGTACGTATGTATCTACATGACAAGAAGTTTGTTTCCTAACCAAATGGTTCCGGTTTCGGTTCCACTGCGTATATATATATATATATATATATATATATATATATATATATATATATATATATATATATTAAAAGTTATGGCACAAAATGTACCTGTTTGCTAAAAAGAGTAGCTAACACTCCCCAAAGGCACGCATCTATCACTATATGAAAACACGCTCGGAAAATCTAGCAAACATACGGTGGTCCACATTTGTAAAATTACAAAGAGGAGGGTAGATATCTCAGTATCAATTGAATCTTAAAGCTCACCAGCTAGGCTGACTAAGTAAACTATTTTAAAAATATATATTTACCTCTTCATGCGCGTCGATTGAGCTGAAGGTCCCGCCATTTCCAAACGAACTTTAATGAGCAAGTATAAATTCAAAATTCAAATAAGTAATCATTATCTTTAAAAAATTAATGATAAAGTGGCCAGCAAACCTAATCAAAATTGGCGAAATATATATATTAAAAGTTAGGGTGTAATATAGACCTGTTTGTTAGAAAGAAGAGTTAAAACACTCCAAAGCCATGCATCTCTCACTATATGTAAACACGCGCGGAGAATATAATAAATATTACGAGATGTGTGGAGAGATGTGTATGAGACACACACAAGTGTACGAGTGGTTCAGACATTTCCAATATGGCCGAAAAATATCGATATCGACGAACGTTCTGGGAGATCCGCAACCAGCAGGACTGAGAAAAAACATCACAAATGTGCATGCAGCTGTGAGGGGAAATCGTCGAATCACCATCCATGAGTTATCAGAGGATGTGCAGATTAGTTACGGTTCAGTTCAGTCCATTATCATTTAAGATTTGGGTATGAGACGCGTGTCTGCCAAATTTGTGCCAAAACCTTCTTTCAGCTGACCAAAAAGACACTTGGGTTTCAGAAGATCTCTTTGACTCTTTCGAGAACGATGAAAAAATTTTGAAATCTTTGCGTAGGCCTCTGAGCAGGTATCGCGAAGCTTTTGGTAAAACTTGATGCAGTTTCTCTGCTCAACTTCCTCTATCATTGTCAATTCAACCATCACACGCTACACACCTTCCTTCCAAGCACTGCTGCAGAAGCGAAAGTCAGCTAGAACGTTAAAACTTAGTACACATGCACAGTAGTGTTCGAGATCAATCTGTGTTAAGCGGTTTCACTCTGTGTGCTTTAGCTTCGTTACTACGGCAACAGTCCGTATACTTATTGATCAGACCACGTATATGTACGCACCTGTGTGTACGGGTTTCAAAACAAAGCATCATTGATCACCGGAATTTGCCCGGGGCTCTCTAATACACGGAGGTGACAAATCCGAGCCTTCTTTCTTTCACTCCTGGTGCGAACACATATGCAACAGTTAGAAATCTTTACACGATAGCAATAACAACAATGAAAGCAACATCAAAACCCAAAATATAAATCAATATAAACAAAAGCTTTTAATGTTGACGCATATAACAGTAAACGACCAAACATCTCAACTGGATTCTGCCCACCGCCATTAGCACCACCTCCACCACCTTCACTTCAGCTACATTAATATCAGTATTAGTAATAACAATAATAATAATAATAATAATAATAATAATAATAATAATAATAATAATAATAATAATAATTATTATTATTATAGTAATAATAAGTAAAAAACAATTAAAAGTGGATAAAAGAATATTAACACCTTTTATGTATTTTCGAACTGATGGGAATTCGTAATCAAAGATATGAAAAAATACGCTACTTGGAAAATATATAAATAATATAGAAAAACTGGAACTATAACATTACATATCTATCTATCTATCTATCTATCTATCTATCTATCTATCTATCTATCTATCTATCTATCTATCT
>NC_068999.1:6492563-6494873 GCF_001194135.2 Octopus bimaculoides | reverse complement strand
GTGTTCTAAATATTGGGTTTGTGTAAAAGAGTGTAAAAGTGGTAAAATAGCTTTGCAAATGGCTTATTCTATTTTGCTGTGATTTTATTAGACTGTATTTTGAAATGCCATCGGAATCATCTTTGCCTTTCATCATCCCATGATTGATGTCATATCAGTCATTAACTCTGGTTTATTCGCTTCAACTTGCTGCTTCTCCTCCATGATCTTGCTTGATGAGATTGGGGGGTGGGTCATTCCAAATTACTGGTCCCCGAGGAATTATCATGCATAGAACCGGCCAGGCCAACCAGTGCCCTCCATCGCTGGGAGTCCCGTGCCAGCCCCTCTGCATCCTCCAAGTGTTTGTCGAGTGTCTGGAGATCTTCCTCAATCACATCCAACCATGTGACGCGGGGCCTGCTACGAGGATTCTTCCAGTCCATCGCTGCTGCGTCGCATGAGAGTAAACCCTAGGGGGATTTATTTAGTCGACTGTAAAACACAACCTCCAAATCTTGAGTTCAAATACCACCAGGGTCAACGTTGCCGTACATAAATCAGCGTTTGATAAAACAATACATCATACATTCATCTGGAGATTTATTGAACCGACTATGTGATTCTCCTAATTTGGAAACCCATGTATGTGTTAAAATCCAATCATTCTTTATCCTGACTAGGCCTATGGGGCAAATCGAAGTATCATAATAAACTTTCTAAAACAGAAATTAAACATCGGGTCCTCGTTATTCCTATCCGTGAAAGCTCTCCGTCCCACAGGATTGGACACAAGTCAGTTGTAAAGATGACCTACAGCTGATGTGGATACTCATGTTGAGTGGAGCAATGTTTAACGAACTGTCTTACACAAGACTTGCCATGCGTTTTTGAACTGGGCCCTCGACTGTGCGTTTTTGAGCTGGACCTTCGGCTTCATAATACAAAGAATCGATTTTACTGCATCATCTTTTTAGCATATATTTATATTTTGTTTCGTTAGATAAACGTGGAATTAATCGATATTTTTATGGTAATACCAGGGTATGTGGCTTCGTTTGAAAGCTTATATATTTTCCTTGATTTTTAAATAAGTTCATTGTTATGACAGCAAAACTATATTTTATGTATAATTTCATGTCAAGTAAGTTTGATAATTTTGAAGTAATTATTGCTTTATTTTTTCATTCAAATATAAATTCACAGAATTTATACTTCGTATATGAAATAATAAATCAAGAATCTAGTACTAATATTACAGGGTATAAAAAACAGTTGTCCATAAATTATGAAAGACGACATATGTAAAAGTTTTGTTATTGAAAAATATTCCAAACACAACTTTTAGTATTTTGTTATAAATAAACACATGCGCCCAACGTAATACGTATGTACACCTAGAAAAGCGTCAGGTAACTCACAGGGTCACGTAAGGCAATTTATGTGCCCGTTTACAGAAGCCTTAGGGTATTCATAGGGTTGCCTAAAGCACTTTAAAAAATGTGAGTAATGTTGACAATGGAATTGAAATTTTTTTCTGTTTTTTTTTTTAAATAAAATTATGCGATATCTTAAGAAATAATTTCAGTATTTTATTTACTTATATTACAGCAATTTAATTTTTGTATAAATTATAAATATATATTTATTAATTATCTATTGAATTAAACATTTTAAATACATATAACGTAAATTTTGAGGTTTAGTTTTAGTAAAAAGTACAATAAAACAGAATTATTTCATCATATATTTTATGGCTAAATAATAAACTGTTTTAATTTATTTTGAATTAACTACATAGTAGAAGAGCAATTTTAGCCACTTAAAAACCAGAGAAAATCTTAAATTTCCTTTTCGTATCTTTCTTGTGGTGTCAAAATTTGACACCAAGAAATAAACGAAAAGTGAATTTCACAGTTTCGTGTTTGTAAATAACTAAAATGGCTGACTTTTCTACTGTGTAATTGTCTCATTTGCGACATATGACTCCGAACCAAGTAACTTGCTAGACAAACACATTTCCAAAACTCTTTCAATTATATTTTAAATTATATACTTAGATCTGAAGTTAGAAATTCATTTAATTACCAGCATTAAGATTTCAATAATTATGATGTTATGAACACATTTAAAAATTGTGTTATTAAAAATATCTTCTATAGACACAAGCGTGGCTATGTGGTAAGAAGCTTGTTTCTCAACCACATGGGTCCGCGTTCAGTCCCATTTCGTGGTACGTTGATTAGCTCGGGGCCGACCAAAGGCTTGTGAGTGGGTTTAGTAAACGGAAACTGAAAGAAGCCCGTTGTATATATATATATACATATATAT
>NC_068999.1:6491360-6492454 GCF_001194135.2 Octopus bimaculoides | reverse complement strand
TATATATATATATATATGTGTGTGTGTGTGTGTGTATATATATATATGTGTGTGTGTATATATGTGTGTGTGTGCGTGCGTGCGTGCATGTGTTTCTGTATGTATTTGTCCCCCATCAACACTTAACAACCGGTGTTTGTATGTGTATGTTCTTGTAACTTAGCGGTAATGCAAAAGAAACCTATGAAAATAAGTCCTGGGGTCAATTTGTTCGACTAAACCCTTCAAAGCGGTGCCCCAGCATGGCCATTGTCTAATTACTGAAGCAGGTAAGGATTTTCAATACGACCGCATGGCTCCGGTTTCACTCCCACTGCGTGGCACCTCGGGTGAGTTTCTTCCACTATTGCCTCGGACCGACCAAAGCCTTATGAGTGGATGTTGTGGATGGAAACTAAAAGAAGCCCTTCATATATGTGTATGTGTGTTTGTATGCATGTATGTATGTATGTATGTTGTTATATTGGTTTTAGTTACGAAAGAAATGATGAAATAACATCACTAACTGTCCAAAAATTCCAGGTCTATAGTTCCCCTCTGCCCGCCGCCCTCACCACTACCATTTCCTGTGCGACTATTACCACCATGCCCATCCGCAACTACATTCACCATCATCTTCAAAACCCCCTCTACCACCACCACGACCATCAACATCACCGCCACCAACCCTCACCCCACCAACCTCAATATCACCTCTACTATCACCATTTTTTTTCTAAAGTTCACTCAAATATGAGATTATTTCGCAGGTCTACAATGCTGGGTCCTTATTTCGGATCATTTTGCTTTGATCTTCATTAATAAACTCTCCTTTGTACCAGGTCAGACTAGACTGTCCAGTGAAGACGGTCAAGTGTACATGGACGAGGAAGATTGGCGATGTTTGAAGACTGCTAAATCACTGTTTTATCTTTCTGAATTTGTTTCCAATTGCCGTGGACTTTGAATTTAATCCCAAAGTTATAGATATTGAATTAGATATCTGTGAATAGAATAAATGGCAGTAGCGGTAGTTATGGTAGTGGTGGTTGTGGTGGTGGGGTGGATTGTGGTAGTGGTGGTGGGGTGGATTGTGGTAGTGGTTGTTGTGGTGG
>NC_068999.1:6486911-6491350 GCF_001194135.2 Octopus bimaculoides | reverse complement strand
TGTGGTGGTGGGGTGGATTGTGGTAGTGGTGGTGGGGTGGATTGTGGTAGTGGTTGTGGTGGTGGGGAGTCGATGAAGGTGACGTAATCCTAGCTATTACTATTTGCTCGAAATATGAATAAAGAAATTTATATAATTTATCAACCGTAGTCGCTTGCATTCCACCCAGAAGATCAATTTTCTTTGCCAGCTAAACTCCGTGAAACCGGCGTCAGCTAATCAGGGGTTTTTAGGAGAACTACTTCGTAAATTTAGAGAAAGTGAAAGAAAGACAGAGAGAGCACTAGAGAGAGGGAGAGAAAGAGATAGAGAGAGAAGAAGGGAGAGGAAGAAGGAAGAGAGAGGGAGAGAAGGAGTAAAAGGAAGACTTTGTTTCATATCTCGAGGATGAATAATTAATTCCTAATTAGACGCAATTCTACAAAATTTTGTCAAGAAGCGATAAAGATGGATGATATTTATTTCATTCACAGCATGATTAACTGTGTAAACGAAGTGAATTGGCTTCAAACGTCATCAGTAATCAATACAGACAGGCATATTGATCTTAGAGAGAAACCTACGCTATGCTCTGCGGCACCTTGTATCATTAGGATTAATATAATTGATTAAATGCTGAACTACATTACGCATGTACATTATTAAGAACAGAAATACCTCCATCACAAGATATAGAGACAAACGTTGTTCATATCAAAGAAACAATCTTGTACTATTTCACCTTACGTCTAAGATAGCATGTAATTCAAAGTTCTCAATGTCGCTACCGACGCTAAACTACAAAATCTCTGTGTGGACCTATATAGGTAAACTTTATCTAAATCTGTGCTCCCAAAAATAGCATTTGTTTTTTTCTCTTTGGAGTCAAATAATATTTCGAATTTGATCAGTAGTTGATACTCCACAAAACTCAAGTAACCCTCGGCTAAGCCCTGCTACCTTTTCGCATCGGTGCAGCAGCAACAAATAGGAAAACCCAACACTAACTACGCGGCGTCTGTGTGGTACATCGACCTGCTAAAAATGAAAGCCAAATACCTCTCAAGTCACGCCTCGAAGCATTAGAAAATAAAAAGTGATGATCATGGCTTGAAAAGCGTTTTTCAATCAAAGCTGACCACCTCTCCAGAAAACAATGACGACAATCCATGAAAGCTCATGTCTGTCTGCTGATAATTAACTCATTTGGCTCGTCTTTCTTCCAGACCAAGCAAACACGTAGCGGCTCCAGCATATTTCATTAGTTCTATAATCAGGTTGTTCTTAACGCCGAGGACAGCCGCAATGATTTGGAAATTTGTCATGTAAAAGGACGATGTTTGGGAAGACAGGTAGAATATCCAGTGGATTGCTTGCAATAGAGTCAGTCTTGTGTCACCGGGGGTTGAGGACTGCACATTGGTGACTTTAATGACAAACACAATGTGTAAGTAATGGATTCTCGTTCGAGCGGTCAATGAAAGCAGCCATTTTGTTGGCGAGAGATCAGTAACATCTTTTTTTTTTGCAGTTTGCTCGCTTCAGAATTTTCTTTTACATTTGTCCATAGTTCACATCATCATCATCACCACCAATAAAACTACCATCGACATCCCCACCCCACTACTATTATGACTATCACCCTTTTCCATAAAATCCTTACTACTAATAAGTGTTTTTTTTAAAATTCCGTTACAAGAGCGAAAGAGACGAACTGTGAAAATCGTTACCACGCTGGACAAACTCCTTAGCTGCATTTTGTTCTTCTTTACATTCTGTGTTTTAATTCCGCCGAGGTTTACATTCCCTTTCATCTTTACGGGGTCGATAAAATAAGTACTAATCGAGCACTGGGGTCGATGTAATCGACCAATCCCCTCTCTCCAAATTTCGGGTGTTATGCCTATAATAGAAAGAATTTAGGAGCAAGTGTAATGGCGGGCAAGCTGGTAGTATCGTTAGCATGTCTGACAAACTGCTTCGCTACGTTTCGTCAGTGTTCGCTATCTGAGTTCAAATTCCGTCGAGGAATTGAATACTTTTGAAGTTACTGACCTTGTGTCGATATTTGAATCCGATTGATGCAGAAGAGCAAGGACTTGAACTCAGAACGTAAATTTCCAATAATATAAATTATAGAAAAAATATATATAAAAAAAAAACAAATCACCAGCGTCGAACCATGTTTTCTACATGTTCCTTCTGTATCACGACGAACAACATCACCAACATCAATATACAGAAAAATCCGCAAACAAATGCCACAAAATACACCAACAAGAAAAGCAAAAATACAAAATGAAGCATACACACATATATACACTCCAAAACAAGTAAAAAAAAATATGAAAGTAATCAAAACCTGTAATTACTAACAAAACAGTACCCCGCCTCCCTAACACAGCACTCCACGTCTCCAGAAATGGCGTAATGCGACTTTGGCCGTTAGATTAAAACAGCATTTCTTGTGTTTTATTCATTTATTTATATAATATTTTATTTTGTTTTCTTTTTCTTTAAATAATATTGACTTGATAATGTTGCCATCTTTTCCAGTGAGTGACCAGGAGGTAAAATAATACATTGATTAATTAAAGGTCATTAGAAATCACAGTTAACCGATGATCAGAACACTTTTCCTTCCCCTACCCGCTTTCTCTTCTTTTTCTTTGTTTTCTTCCTTCATATTCTTTATTCATCATCATCATCAGCATCCTCATCATCATCATCATAATCATCATCATCATTATTGTTGTTGTTAATATCATCATCATCATCATCATCATCATCATTATTATTATTATTATTATTATTATTATTATTATTGTTGTTGTTGTTGTTATTATTATTATTATTATTATTATTATTATTATTGTTATTGTTATTTTTATTATTATTATTATTATTATTATTATTATTATTATTATTATTATTATTATTATTATTATTATCATAGTTTTTGATATTCCATGCTGAGCCTCTGTATTAAAGTTTATATGGTTTGTTGGTCAAGCGATTCGTTGGTTGCAAAAAAATGAATAATTACAATAAAATACAAAGAAGAAAAAAAAAGAGACCGAAACGAAATTAATTGAGAAGGCAGTGGCAGGGATGGTGCGGTGAGATAAGAAGAGTAAAAGAAAGAAAGAAAGAAAGAAAGAAAGAAAGAGAAAGAAATAGAAGGCATGAATATAAAGAAGAGCAAAATAAAAAAGAACAAACGAAAAAAAAAAAGAAACATAATAGGAAAAAAGAAAAACAGCAACATTTGCAGCTACTGCACACACATACATACAAACATACACACACACACACACACAGACACACACACAGAGGTGTGATGAAACATTTACACATCCTCGAACGCACACAAACACAATCAAATTCATTACGTGACAAAGCAACGTCAACTACTACTACTACTACTACTACTACTGCTGCTGCTGCTGCTGCTACTGCTGCTGCTGCTACTACTACTACTACTATTACTACTACTACTACTACTGCCGCCACTGCTGTTTTCACTACTACTGTTGTTGTTACTACTACTACTACTACTGTTGTTGTTACTACTACTACTACTACTGTTGTTGTTACTACTACTACTACTACTACTACTACTACTACTACTACTACTACTACTGCTGCTGCTGCTGCTACTGCTGCTCATACCTCCCCACTTTTTTTATGGTCAATGCACTCTTCATGAAATAATTTCATAGATTGGTTCTCCAGGATTTCAGGCTACATAAAACTCTACACAATACTCCTCCGTATTGGATTACTGGATTACTATGTGGTCAGTTTGCCGATTCCGCAAGAAGAGCTTCTCTATGATTGCCACGGGGTTTCTTGAATCAATATATTGCACTACAAGTTTATATATGTGTATATGTATATATATACATGTATATATATATATATATATATATATGTATATGTATGTATGTATATATACATGTATAGGAGCACTCCGTCGGTTACGAGGACAAGGGTCTCAGCTGATACGATCAATAGAACAGCTTGCTCGTGAAATTAACGTGCAAGTGGCTGAGCACTCCACAGTCACGTGTACTCCTAACTTAGTTCTCCGGGAGATTCAGCGTGACACACAATGTGATAGGGCTGGCCCTTTGAAATACAGGTACTACTCATTTTTGCCAGCTGAGTGGATTGGAGCAACGTGGAATAAAGTGTCTTGTTCAAGGACACAACGCGTCGCCAGGAATTGAACTCACGACCTTACGATCGTCAGCCGAATGCCCTAACCACTGAGCCACGCACCTTCACACAATGGACTTAGATAAGACGCATTTCATCATAAATTTGCTCAATCTGAGACAACCCGGGTTTAAATGATAACAGCATCCTCAACATCCTCTATTTTCGTTATTCTCCCGCCAATGGCTACCACATTTAGAAAAACTGACAAATAATTATAAATGAAAATATAAAAAGAT
>NC_068999.1:6482420-6486745 GCF_001194135.2 Octopus bimaculoides | reverse complement strand
TAAAAAAGCAGAACAAGAAAACTAGTTCTAACAAGGCCAACTCTTGGAAGAATAACATCGAAAAAAAAAAACCCCAGAAAGTTATAAAAGAACACAAAGCACATATAAACTTGATATCTGCCACTGTCGCAGGTAAAACAGAAAGCAAAAGAAAAGAAAAAAATTAAACAAATATAAATAAACGGAAAGTAAACAACATTTTTTTATCTAATTTCGTTTTTGTTTTCAAAATATCTCTTTATTACGTCATTCGTGCAACAAAATAATCTGTTTGGAAATTTGAACTCGAAGAGTGGTGTTACACAGCAATCATTGCTTTGTTATACTACAGCCAGGGTGACCACAAATATTTACATTAATCTTGTATGAATAATTAATATTTAAGATTGGATAATCCCGTCGAGATCGATTTCGAAATTGCTGGTCTTGTACCAAAATTTGAAGTCAACGTTTAAGAATGGATGAAAGTGGTGTGTGTTCTGATACATTTTGGTAACGTCGCTTTCCGAACATCTTTCATCAGATCCTGCTGAGTTCCACTTTGCCTTTTAGTGTTCCAGGGTTTGCAACGTAATTAATTAGCAGAATCGTTGGAACACGTCTGACAAAATGCATCATGCTCTTTGTTCTAGCTTTTCGTATTTCAAATCTTGTAGAAGTCAACTTTACATTATATTGGATTGTGCCAATCCAAAGTTTTGGATTGGCACAACCATTAGTCCTTGGATAAAGTGCTTTGTGGTATTTGTTTCGAAAACCCATTGAGGTCAACTTTGCCTTTTGCTCCCTCTGCAGGTTGTAAAAATGAGGTACCAGATCCAGGCTTGTGCTGGGATCAATTGTATCTATTAACCCCGTCACTTCGAAATTACTCTCCGTCTGTCTTAATTACAAAAATAAAAAATTCTTCCTGGGTTGATTAAATAAGTTTCCAGTAAAAGAATCGATTTAATATTACTGTATAATAAGATAGAATTGATCGGAATTATACTATAAAATGTATTCAACATATCAAGTTCTATAAGATATGTCCTAAATATGTACTGCACCGTAATGATTGAATCGTACAGAGATCAAGATCTTGTGTTTATTTTAGAAATCGATATTATATAGATTTCAGGATCGGTAGAGCAACGAGTACAATGTCTTGCACCCTTCCCCTAAACTGAACTTTGTGTTTTAATATACAAGAGAGACGGAGTAGCAGTGGGAGATCGATAAATAACTCACAGTTCTGTATTGATGTTGATATGATCCACTGCTCTCTCTCTCTCTCTCCCCTCCCCCTCTCTCTTTCTTCTTATCTCTTTTTCTTCTTTCTCCCACCGATTATTATGCTTTTAAGACTGTGTTACAAATTAGTGTTTTATGCATTTTAGACTATTGCCAATTGTAAAATAAGATTTGAAGACCATGACAGGCTTTGTTATTTCTTGTTGTTCATTTTCGCTTTGATCCAGGTCAACGCTGATCGATCAGATCAATAATCAAGGCGTTCCAGCCATGATTAATCCTTTGTTTCTATGTGCTGTACCGTAAGATCTAATGAGTCCTTTCCTATTATGGTGCAGTTTTATGGAAAATTTGGTTGATCGAATAACAATCAAATTTTCGATTGCTGTTCATGCGATCACACAGGAACTTTCTGTTCATTACATTATTTCTCAGAGAAAAAAAAGGTGCATGATCGAATACATCGATTCATTTTATTCGGCGCTCCAGTGATTCTCTTAGTCGTCAGCCTTATATAAACATTATTGTAAAACAGAGACTATTTAAGTGTGATTGCACGGCTCATTGTATAGGTATCAATAGACAAAAGAGTTCTGACTTTTATAGGGAGATACTTAGTGAAGGGTAAGAAATAAAATTTGAGACAATCAACACCGTCATATAGATATTTGTAACTGTATCAGCACAGAGGAATGGACAAAAGGCTAAATCTTTGTTTGTGAGATTTGAGCTTACTGTGAAGAATGGCGTAACTAAATCAGAAAATAACTTGCTTTGGACTTTTAATGTTCCCTCAATCCCATCGTACTTATTTTCAGTATATTATTATCAATAATATTTCCGGAACTTGTGAGGAAATTAAGTGGATGTGTCGATCTTCGCTATTGCCTATTGCCAAGAATTTCTGCAGTTGATAGCACATTCTTAGCATGGTTAGGACCGCGTCACTTCCTTAAGGCTAGAAAATATTTCATTCACCAATTGCTGACACTCTAGAGGGCTCAAATGAGATCCTTGATGAAGCACTGCATCTAAATCTGAGTAGATACTGCTACGAAACACAGGCACACAAATATATATATATATATATATATGTATATCTCTGCTGCACTATATTTTCTTTCAGAAAAATTTCAGACTGTGAGATCATACTATCCATTAAAAAAAAGTTAAACATGAAATATTTGTTTCTGCTTTTGAAGCAGTTTAAAATCTCCCGGAAAGTCAAGAAAGCGGTGAACGGAAACATAGTCACATAAAAAATAAAATATAATGAAATAAAATAAAATCTTAAAAATTTCAAAATTTTGACTGAGAGAAAATTCACAGAAGAAAATGCCACATTTCATTTAAACACTATAAATATTAATTAAATCTAATTAAATAAATATTATTTTAAGTTGTTTATTCGGGCAAGAATGAATTTTTCACTAAATCGTGATCCTCTCGAGTGTGTGTGTGTGTGTGTGTGTGTGTGTGTGTGTGTGTTTGTCTGTGTTGGTATATGTGTATGCGTAGATGTGTATGTGCGTAGATGTGTATGATATGATTGAGTGGGTAGTGTAAAGCTTCTCCCGACATTTGTCTGTGACTGTTTTCTGGTCACGTCCATACGAAGCGGTTTCGAGCCTTGTTTGGGATATTGAGCGCTACATATCACTTTTCGCCCTCCTTTGGCATTTCACGATTGGAGTTCCAATTTCTCCCGAGCTAGCTTTCGCCTTTCATTCATCCAATATGTCAGATGAAATACCACTAAGATTTTTTTCGACGCTCTAATGATTCTGTCGGCGTTTCACCTTGCTTTGTGGTAATGGAATTACATCGTTTTTCCTTGTAAATCCAAATTTCTCCCGTTCAGCTTTGCCTATCCTTCTTCCTCTATCGATAACATTTTAACTACGCCTACCACCACGAAGAACTTATAGATTCTATACCACATAATCTTATATTTATTTCATTTCATTTATGTCAATTTGTTGTTGTTGTTGCGGTTGTTGATGTTGTCGTCGTTGTTGCTCACATGATTTATCAAACCTACAATTAATATCAGTCGTAAGACGATATTAGTAATAGACTTGACAGAACAAGCCTACTTTCAGACTACAGTAGAACCTCGCAGTACGAGTGAACCATTGTACGAGAAATTTGCTGTACGAGCCGAGACTTGTGCAAATCTTTGTCTTGAAGTACGAGTGTAAACTCGCAGTAAGAGCGGAAATCCGCAGTACAAGACTTTAAGGTAATTCAGTTAATAAAACCAGTTTACATATTTCTTTTGCATTCTCTCTTTTTATAGTTGTCATTTTACTTGTAACTACACCTATTCTGTTTTAAAGCACATAAAAATAATTTTGATTGGTTTTTGGTGGGCTGGAATGGATTAATTATATTTTATTTAATTTCAATGGGGGGAAAATTGATTTGTAAAACGAGTAGATCGTAAGACGAGCTCAGTCATAGAACGAATAAAACTCGTTCTGCGAGGTATCACTGTACTTTATTCAACGCGTACTTTCCTCTTATTATCGTAGAATAAGACGTCATAACGCTTTGGGGAATATTTCCAGCAGGTTCGAGCGCAAACACATTCAAGTTTTGACAAGTCTTGCAGATCTGGTCGAAACCTTATGCATCTTTTAGAGGTGTTGTAGATATCTTTTCTACTATAGGCACAAGGCCTGAAATTTGGGGGAGGGGGATAGTCGATTGCATCGACCACAGTGCGTAACTGGTACTTATTTCATCGACCACGAAAGGATGAAAGCAAAGTCGACCTCAGCGGAATTTGAACTCAGAACGTAGCGACGGGCGGAATACCAGTAAGCATTTCGCCCGGCGTGCTAACCCTTCTGCCAGCTCGCCGCCTTAAGTTGTGGATATCGTGATTTTGATGTTGTTTCCATCTTTAGTCGCAACGTTAATGAATTCAAATGAAATGTAATGGTTTTTTTGTTTATTCTGCTTTATGTTCACCAGAGATCGAAACACTCACGTTGTCTCCATTAATTCTGCAAATTTAATGATTATATATACCAATTTATAGAATTTAGTACTCTTCTTTTTTTTAAAGAAAAAAACCCCAATTTATT
>NC_068999.1:6479099-6482032 GCF_001194135.2 Octopus bimaculoides | reverse complement strand
CGAAAATGAAAGAGAAAAAGAAAGAAATACACCTGGAATGTTTTTAATTGTTGCTGCATTTTTCATTCATTTATTTAAAAATTCTTTTGTTGTTGTTGTTGCTGGTATCCAATATATTTTCATTTCTAGAAGGCATTCTGGTGAAAGGAATATTTTCCCGCTGGATAAACATATAATGAATGTGAATTTAAATGAGCATATCGGCACACGCTTTAATGAGTACTGTATTTTTTTTTTTATGGATCTATTTATATTTTTAATATATACATATTTATATTTTTTGTTTTTAAAAAAAAAATTATTATTTCGGGAGAAAAAGTTTCGCTGCTTTAATCCAATTCCTACTATTTCAAATTTTACTGCAATTTTACCGAAAATTTATTCCCCCCGACAGAATTAATTGGATGCATATGCCAAAATCTCTTTTAATTACTTAAGTTTTTGAATTTAATGAATTTCCATTAAAATAAATAGATAAATAAATCAACTATTAATCAAACTATAACGTAATAATGAGAATGAAACTAATCACCCTGCGTTATATGGTGACAAGTCCACGGGTGGTGCCTTCAATTAAATCTTTAGATTCTTATTACATAACTCGGAAACTTATTTTTGGACAGGAAGTTCAAGTGAGTACATTTGATTCGTAACATCGGAGTAAAGTGGGGAAATCTAAACTAAGAGTGTTGTTAATTAACCCAAGCTTTCGAGTTAGCTACAATGGAGTCACCTGCTAGAAATTGAAGTCAAACCTTTCTTATAGTACAGTGCAATGGGATTTCGAATTTTGACCCAAGGACAGCAAATTTACAGGGGTGCGGTTAAGTCGGTTACATCGATCTTTGTGCTCGAGTGGTACTTATTTTATCGACCACGAAAAAAGGGAAACAAAAAGTGAGACCTTAGCGGCATTTGAACTCAGAACTTCAAACCGAAAGAAGTACCGCTAAGCATTTTGTAAGACGGGCTAACAATTTTGCTAGCTCGCTTCTTGATATCTGGTGGAAAAAACTCTCTGTCACATCTCACTCAAGTGTCTGAAAAAATTTAACCCTCTACTATTAAAAATACCCTTTCAATTGTAATATTCATTTCCATTGTTTTGAATTAATCGTTATCTTGCAGAGATTTGAGATTTTGATGATATGATTGTTTACTTTTTTAGAATTACACTGTACGGTAGGTACGAGAAGCCAGATCTGGTCAGTTTGAATGTAAAACAGGCAAAATGTTTGGACCAGTTATGACCGGTTTAAGCATTAAAGGTTTAAGGAAATGTTAGCTATTGTAATATCCCTAATCCTAAGAGACTTTCAATGAAGATATCTATGCCTCCTCGAGACTACACAGGCATCTAAAACATTTGAAGAAAGCTGCTCTGATTTTATGCTTGCTGGTGAATGACGGCGGTACTTTAGTTTGAAAATATGTTTTCCACGTTTTCCTCTCTTTAAGCTTGGAGAGAGGTGAGGTGATCTGGCTGCAAATTCTTGAATGTAAAATAGCCATCACAGAAGAAATAGTTGTTATTTTCGTTACACGTAATGCCTACGTGATGCTAAAGCGTGATAGATACGCAGAGGACACAGTACAAGAGCCGAGTTTCGAACTATCGATACTGCCATCACGAGTTCTGTATTGATCAACAACCGCCGATTTGTATCCAATAGAAAATCATAATTTAAAACTTCCGTACAGTTGCCATCTGATCCAGAGTTGAGATAATACCACGTGATGTAATTGAGTTCACTATACTATTATCGTCGCCATGGTGATGATGACGGCGACGATGGTAATGATGATGATAATGATGATGAAGCGATACGATCACCGCCACTGTCACCACCAACAACAACGTTCCAAACCCACTCCTCCTCCACATCATCATCATCATCATCATCATCATCATCATCATCATCATCATCATCATCGTCCGGAGATAAAACTATTTCATCTGTTACTGATAAAAGGTTTTTCTCTTTGATGTTGTATAAATTAGCCGTATTTATATTTACAATTAATCAATTTTGCAGATCGATTATACAAAAAAAAAAAAAAAAATTTATTATTGATGTTTTTCTTTATTTTCTTAATTTTATTTATTCAATTAATTATTTTCTCAAAATGTTGTTTTTATCTATACTCTCTTCAGTTACTAATTAACATTATCTCGTCGTGTCGATTACTAATGCAAAAAGTTATAATTTTAACAGAAATATATTTACAGCGTATCTTTAGCTGAATTTCAAACCAACCTGGTTTCCGAGTGAATGTTTTCAATTCAGTTTTAACGTCAGAGAAATCAATGAAGAGAAAACATTGGTGAGACACATCGAAGGTGAATGAAGCTTGTAACAGATTGGTGTACGATGGGGGTACTTTGTGATCCTTGGACCGATTCTTAAAGAACTCTCAAATATATAGCATTTGAAGGTCTTTGACCATTTTCAGGTTTATAGTTAGCCTTTTGATTCGGTTTTCCAAAGTGGCTTTGTGATTAAGAAATTGGCTTTGCAGCCACGTGGTTTCAGGTTCACTCCCACAGGGTGGCATCTTGTGCCAGTGCCTTCAATTACAGCCGTGATCGTACCAGTGCCTTGCGAATGAATTTGGGAGTCGGAAACTGCTTGGAATCTCGTTTATATTATTTTATTCTTTTACTTGTTTTAGTCCTATGAATACAAAGGCTACCAATTTTAAGTCTGTCCTCGAACAATTTCGAAAACATCTCAAGTTTAATGTATCGTTCAGGGTTTTTAGATAAGAGTTTCGTGTCAAGGTCTTTTTTCTAGTTTTACTTGCATAAGCATTGTCAGGGATGGAACTGGATAGGGGTAAATAATAATACGTATCCTCTCCTCCTCCTCCTCCTGCACCAGCACGACAACTTACCCCACTTCCTGAATTTTCTGCACCACCACCACCACCAC
>NC_068999.1:6477168-6478890 GCF_001194135.2 Octopus bimaculoides | reverse complement strand
ACTAGCAGCTAAGCCCGGTTTCACCCGGTCTGTTTGGATGATGTGGCTGTGATCGTTTTCGGTTCGGCATAATATCTATCTATCTATCTATCTATCTATCTATCTATCTATCTATCTATCTATCTATCTATCTGTCTGTCTGTCTGTCTGTCTGTCTGTCTGTCTGTCTGTCTACCGAACCTCTTATCTAACGTTCTCTCCGTAACTTTGGAGATAGCTTCACTTTTCTTAGTTTTCTGTAGAAAACACTTCAACAATAATTTCATCGTAAACAAGACTTTTACCTAAATGTCAGCCACATTCCGTAACAAGTGTGTAGCGTACACAGACACACACTAATAGTCTCTCTCCCCCTCTCTCTCTAAGCATTTTGATCGGTGTGCTGATAATTCTGCCGGCTTGTATATATGTACAAGACTAACATGTATATGTGAATACATAAGTATGTAATATCTATCTATCTATCTATCTATCTATCTATCTATCTATCTATCTATCTATCTATCTATCTATCTATCTATCTATCTATCCGTCTATCTGCATATATGTATATCACTATGTGTATATATCTATGTGCATCTGCGTGTGTATTTGTGTGTGTGATGGCTTCGTTTCATACACATTAAATAAAAACGTACTCAATAATGCGCAATAGAGTGGAATAATATGAAATGAGTTTCACGCTCCTAGTCTTAAAGTTATTGATGCAAATTTTTTTGATTTTTTTCTTCGGGTATAAGTGATTTAGAAGCTCAATTGCGCGCCTGGTACTTTCATGTGGGATACCACTGGACAGAACCTCGGACAAATGTCTTCTATTATAGCCTCCGACCGTGGATGAGTGGTCCATGGCTTTCATTGAATAATTCCAAGATGGAATTAAGGCATGTATCAGTGCGGATGATAAGATGTCTTAACACCTGCAGTTAAAGGTGCGCATCTTTGCAAAAGATTATAGGCCATCTAGCAAAACTGAAAATCTAACATCCATGATGTAGATGCTTAACAGAAAAATCAAACATTTGCATTGCTCGAAATCCAGTTGGAGCCATCATCACATTTGGACAAATATTTCTATGAGATCCAACCGTCCCAGAAAAATCACTCTATGGACATGTGACAAGTGTCTTCTGCTATAGCCTCTGACCGAAGATGAGTGGTTCATGGCTCTCGTTGAGAAATTTCTAGATGAAATGAAGGCATGTATCAGTTCGGATGATAAGATGTCTTAACACCTGCAGTTAAAGGTGCGCATCTTTGCAAAAGATTATAGGCCCTCTAGTAAGACTGAAAATCTAACATCCGTGATGCAAATGTTTAATAGAACAATCAAGCAGTTGCATTCCTTGAAATTCAGTTGGTGTCATCGGCATCTTTGGAAAAATATTTCTATGAGATCCACCCGTTCCAGACACGTCACTGTATGGACATCTGAAAAAATTCTTAGAAGAGATCCACATCTTTTTTCGTATCTTTTATGCATATTAATTTATTGGTAAACTGTCGGAAACGTTAGCACGCCGAGCGAAATCCTTAGCGGTATTTCGTCTGTCTTTAAGTTCTGAGTTCAAATTCCGCCGAGGTCGACTTTGCCTTTCATCCTTTCGGGGTCGATAAATTAAGTACCAGTCGCGTACTGGGGTTGATCTAATCGAATGACACCCCTGACCCCAAATTTTGGGCCTTGTGCCCTGAGTAGAAAAGAATATATATACGTATTAC
>NC_068999.1:6473438-6476337 GCF_001194135.2 Octopus bimaculoides | reverse complement strand
AACGAAAATGGAAAAAGAAAAACGGCAGAACAGGAGTACTTCTTGCGACGTGGGGTAACAAACGACGTGGGGGTAACAAACGACGTGGGGGTAACAAACAAAAAACGATACACCCAAGAAAAATGAATAATTCAGTGTGATGGGATTTGAAAATAGAAAATAAATGTATGAAACGAAGGAATGCCAGGTATTCTACATGTTGCTCAACATCACAAGCTTTAGTTGGAGAAAAAAAAAAAGTAATTGTAAGAAGAAAATACGAAAAGCATTGTTAATCATGGAAATCACGAAAAGAATTTTTTGTTGTTGTCTTTGGTTACATTTAGAGAAACGAAGCTTCAGGGTTTCGCTTTGATATACGAATGAATACGTAAGAAGTGAAGGATCAAAATGCATTAATTTTGAGAATTACCGAGAGGCAGGTTTGTACATCAGTCGCTTTGTGTTGTAGTCACACGTTGATAATAGAGTAGAGCACTTTTAGAAGTCATTTATTTTACAAAAAACGACCCAGAAAGAAGAAAAATAAATGAAAGGAAAAGAAGAAAAAAAAAGCCACACAGCAGCCTTATATACTTACATATACATGAATCAGTGATCAGGTTGGTAGCTTCTACGATTTGTAGGCAATAAAGAAGGTATAAATGAACAACAAAAAAAGAAAGAAAAAACACAAAGCGAAACCAAACCGATCATATCAATAAGCTTTACAACCGTTCAAATATGAGATATGTATCGGTGATCAATCGTTTGTTCACTTAGTTAATTCAAATAATGATGATAACTGGAAAGATGTTATTATTATCGTTATTATTCGTCTCACGTATAGATTCATCAGGTATTTTTTTTATTAGCTATGAATTGGCTTGTTGAAATGTGTATAGATTCTCAAGAAAATAGTAGACCACCACTACAATCAACACAAATTTTATTCAATAATGGTCAGTTTCCATAGTCCATTGGACTCATCTGTACATTACGCATCACAGAGCACTGGCTCGGTTCTATGCAAAATATTTTGGCAAAATATCTGGCTGGCGGACGATGAATGAGCTATGTTCTTCATAATTTCGGCTTCCTGGCAGAATTATAATTATATTACTTTCTCCTTCCTTCTTCTCCCTTTACATTACATAAATAATCATGATTATATGTACACACACACACACACATCTGTCTGTCTGTCTGTTTGTCTATCTGTCTTTTGGTTATTCTAGCCAGACTGTAGTTATGTTGAGGACCGCATTAAAGAAATTTTAGCCAAAAAATCGACTGCAGAACTTAATTCTTTTAAAGTCTGGCACTTATTCCATCGTTCTCTTTTGCCGAACCGCTAGTTTACGGTGTGTTTATCTATCTATAACATTTTAAAAGTTGTTTCAGTCATTGGAATGCGATCATGATAGGGAAAAACCTAGAGGGTTCACACAAAGAAATCGACCCCATTAATTATTCTTTCCAAATCTGGTACTTATTAAATCGGGGTCATTTTGGTGAGCCTTTATGATACGTAGATGTAAAGAAACCAAACATTAATTATCAAATGGCATGAGTACAAACGCAGAGATACACACACATACAAATTTAAATACACACACATACACACACATACACACACACACACACACACACACACACACACACACACACACACACACACACACACACACACACACACGAAAGGATTCCGCACAAATTCCGTCTACGCGTATGTTGCGGCCAAAATTGGATAGACAGAAACTACATGGAAGCTCATCTGCGGAAATTTTACCTGCAACTTAAACTTCGGAAGTAGACTTCTGCTCCCATTAGTTACGTATGGAAATATGGGAGACATAATTATTATTGAACTTTAATAATTTAAGTGTCAAACAAAGTTTTTATATAGAATCTTGATAATTCAAACATCAAAGATACCTTTTGTAAGAAAAGTCTTCTGAGTTCGTTTTCCGGTGGTGTTAAATATATTTCATCAGTTCTTTAGATAACGAAGTTACGTCGATATTTCTATGTAGATGGCATTTATAGTTAAAGATTTTACAAAAAATGTATATATAATTATATATATATGGGGATTAAATAGTATGAAATAGTTAATATACTGGTATTATAAATTTACAGACTGTTCTTGAAATGTTTGAATAAATGTAAAAATGTTTTGAGGTAAAATGATGGGTTTATATGCACGCATGCATACATTCATACACACACACACACACACACACACACACACACACACACACACACACACATAATTAGCAATTATGTGTATGAAAATATGTGTATGTATATATACATATAAACATACACACACACACATACACACATATATATAATTATTAATTATATGTATGCAAATAAATGTACACACACACACACACACACACACACACACACACACACACACATATATATATATATATATATATGTTAGCTTTCAATTTCGATATGCATTCTCTCACGTACATTACCTCGTTCATTTGCATACACCTATATATACATATATAAATATATATATGTATGTATGTATGTATGTATTTATGTATGTATGTATGTATGTATGTATTTATGTATGTATGTATGTATGTATGTATGTATGTATAGCGTTGTGGGTTTTATGCCAGGGTATATATAAAAATAATTTAACATTAGACTGAATAATTACTCCATACATTTTGGCAGAGAACAGATTTATTGAACCTTTGAAAAAATTGACTGTAACTTTGGAGGTTCGATCAGCTAGCTTTCATGTGAATTATATATACATAGATACATACATACATACATACATACATATATACATGCAGCTCCATCGCAAGGCGGGGGTCGTGGATTGACTGGACTCGCCCCTTGTTTCCGTCCCAGTCTCCCTCTCTAGCAAACCACACTCTGTCTTTCT
>NC_068999.1:6470804-6472780 GCF_001194135.2 Octopus bimaculoides | reverse complement strand
ATATATATATATATATAAATAAGTATATATGTATATATATGTACATATGCGTAAATGTCTATAAGTATATATACACACGCACATACACAGGCAAATGGAGTCACAAACACAAACATCCACAAACACGTATATACGTACTGTTATTGCCAAATAATAATCTACATAATAATACTAATATTAATGTATGAAGCGTTGATAAAACTACCCTCAAGTTACATTGCATTTCTGACTATTCGTACCCGTCGTAGCATTAGTTTAAAACCTGAACAACAACAACAACACAGCAAATAAAAAAAAAAAGCAACGACAACAACAAAACGAAAAATAAACCAAAAAATTGCAGCATAGATTATCTAAATCAGCTTGAAAATAAATCCTCAACCACTCCAATGTTATCTGGAAGCTTCTTTACTGTTGTCCATGGTGTAATCTAACTGATATATTTTGTATGATTCTTGATCTACGATTCGGCATAATGTACTGGTCGACAACCGTTTGGGAGAATACAAAAAAAAAAGAAAATAACGGAGATTATCCTGGAGAAAACTAAAATCATATAAAAACAGAAAGAAAAATATCCAAGCAATAGTGAAAAAACCTCATGTATTTTACTTTATTAGAAATGGATTGAAGATACATTGGATGTTTGAGAGAAAATAGTACCAATGTAATCTTTGGCGGCGGTGGAGATGGAGTTTCTGGTTTCGATGACAGCATTTCATTTGATAGAAAGACAGGAAAAAATAAAAGAATAACTATAATTCTATAGATTATAGTTAGTAAATATTAACGGTACATTTCAGTTAATGAATATTACATGCAGAGATTAACTTTGCTGAGTTACACGCACATAAACACGCATGCGCACAAACACATACACACAGAAACACACAGAAACACACAGAAACACACAGAAACACACACGCATTTATAGATATTGTGTCTTCATGTAAACACATATAATATATATGTATATACTTAGTGTAGCTATCTATCTATCTATCTATCTATCTATCTATCTATCTATCTATCTATCTATCTATCTATCTATCTAGAGAGAGACGGAGAGAGAGAGATAGATAGAGAGAGAGAGAGAGAGAGAGAGAGAGATAGAGATAGAGAGAGAGAGAGAGAGAGAGAGAGAGAGAGAGAGAGAGAGATAGAGATAGAGAGAGAGAGAGAGAGAGACTGATAACATATGCATCTATGTGCGTGTACATGCATACATACGCACACAAAAAATACATATGCAAAAGTATGTGCATATATATGCATGATACAAAACAACGTTGTGGTTTGGTACCACTGTTATTTGTGTTATCTTTTGCAGGAATGCTAGATTGTGTGTTTCTAATGCAGAAGAGCGAGTCTTTCTTGAATATAGGACAATGGGAAGCATGTTCAGCCAGCAGCGCTTCAAAACAAGGACTAAAATGTCATCTCAGACAATAAGAGACTTACTGTTTGCTGATGATTGAGCCGTAGTTGGTCATACACTTGAAGACATCCAACACATTATTTATATACTTGCAGCAGCAGACATTTTGGGCTTAACTATTAGCATAAAAAATGACTGAACTGTTGTATCAACCACATCCTGGTAACAATCTAGGAATCTTCCCCACCGTATTTGTTGAAGACAAATTTCTGAAATCTGTTGATGCTTTCACAGCAGTTCTGGTTCACTAAAGATCATAGATGTGGTGCATGTACCAGATCTAAACCCACACTGAGTTTCTACAGTGGCAGCTATTTGCAACATCAATGAATGCTTTATTCAGTGTTTCTTATAACGGAGGTAAGGGATTCTCGCCTGATCATGAGGCTGTCTGCAAGTACAAATGCTTGGCAAGGTACCAAGAGGCCGAATATACCTGATATTTCCGCTGGTCACTACTGGGACGGAGTTTCTTATCCTTGCGGTATTCACTGTGCTTTTAACACTTGTCGATACATAGGCAGCAGGAATATATATA
>NC_068999.1:6468809-6469967 GCF_001194135.2 Octopus bimaculoides | reverse complement strand
TGTGTGTGTGTGTGTGTGTGTGTGTGTGTGTTTATACTCATGCACACATATATAGTCTAACAAAGCATTAAAGGAAACTTTGTAAACAACTTTACTCTATTTGCCATTACGAATCGGTGAAGAGAATTAAAAAAAAAGAGAACAAAAAGGAAAAAAAAACAAAAAAACCAAAAACGAAAACCAGAACAAAACAAATAGGTTCCTTGCTAAAGATGGTAGACATACGAACGTAAAAAGTAGGGCCGCATCTGAGATAAATAATATCTCTTATTTTACATGGAGGCACACTTAATCTAAACATTGATGTTGATGTTGTTCCGGATTAGAACTCCTCTCTGTTCGATCCTTATATTTTTATTGCCTACTTAAATGTTTTGTTTTCGATGTAACATGGTTTTATTGTTTATCTTTATCTTTCGCTTTTACTAAACAAACTGTCTGTCTTAGAATACACAGTAGTTTTCGTTGTTATTTGCGGCTCTTGTTTTCATTTAGGGTAATTATTATTTTTATTTTGTACTTTGCGTTGTTTCGTATTGTAATACTGTCGGTGTTTTTAGAGCGTACGTCTTACATGCTGCTACTGCCGTTCCTTCGGAGCTGTTGCTTTCGTTATTGCTCATTGAGTTGCAAACACACCTTAACCAATGATAGAATAAGAAAACAAAAAAGAAAAACAAAAAAAAAACAAACAAAAATCCAAAAATTTTTCTATTCTGTTGACAACTTTTGTCAACAAATTTATTGATCTGATATGTAGTTTTTTTTTTTCGTCATTGTTTAGTTGATTGAATGAGTTTGCGCATGTCTGTTTGATGTTTGAATGTTTCTATCGCATGTTTTTCATATTCGTTTGTTGTTGTTGTTGCAAGTACTTTTCCTATTGTTGCTGTTGTTGGTATAGTTGTTGTTGTTGGTAGTTGTGTTCGCGTTGGTGATGGTGGAGACGGTGATGGGAGGGGGGTAGTTGAAGGTGTTGGGTCTTGTGTTATTGTGCCCTCGTTAGTGGTGCGAAAATAATCCTTTAAATCTTAGTAGTGTGTGTATATATATATATATATATATATATATATATATACATACATATATATATATACGCGTATATATGTGTATGCATATAGGCATATATATATGCATATATATATGCATATATATATA
>NC_068999.1:6466718-6467356 GCF_001194135.2 Octopus bimaculoides | reverse complement strand
ACGTATGTATTTATATAAGTATATATGTGTATATATATGTGTGTGTGTGTGTATATATATATATATATCTCAAAAGGATGTGTTATAATACCAGTCCATATATACAAAAACTGCCACACTAACAATCCAACATACCTCCATCATCAGCTGCCCCAGGGATATCATTATGGTTTCGACACCTTCTCAGTACCATCCAATCTGGCGGTATCAACAGCACTAAAATAAGTGTTGTTTGGGAACAAACATACCAAAGGAACCACAACTTTCAAACACATTTACCTTATGCACAACAGGTAAATATATTCAAAAACTAAATCTTCTAAATATGCGACCAATCCTTTAAGTTCTACAAAAAATATCCCAGACAGTCTTCCATAGTATAATATAAAAGTGAAAGCTTAATAACCACATTCATTGAATCTAAATATGGGCAGGATTAAATCTGGTAGGGAATATTTCAGAAAATATTTCTAAGCCACCATGCTTAACCTTCAAAGCCATAAGCAAAGCCATAATCACAGCATGCTTCTTCATTCCACAGGGCCTGTCAATGTTATTTTCTGAAATCGAAGTTCAATAAAAATTAGTAAAATTAAATAATGATTAAAAATGCATGTCCTCAAATATATATATATATA
>NC_068999.1:6463430-6465921 GCF_001194135.2 Octopus bimaculoides | reverse complement strand
TATATATATATATATATCTGTGTACATATATTCATGTGCTTGCGTGTGTGAATATATCTATATACACAACCACATAGTCTCAGCTATCGTTGTTCGTAGCGTCCACCTAATGTGTACATACATACGTTATATTCCTTCCATTTCATATCTAAATGTTTCAAAAGTTTACTTTGTTATTTTGATAAAATCCTCAGAACCATTTTATTTGCCAAAAGTATAAGATAACGATTACGGACGTTGTCTTTCTTCGTTACTTTTCTCCTTCCCAGCTATCTTTCTTTCTTTTCTCTAATTTTCCTAAAGATGCTTCAATACTGATACTATTTGAATATGAAAAATGGCCGTATTTGGTTTTAACAAACACATTCACGTCAACGCACGTCCGGTTTTCAAGTTTGCCATACTTTATTTTATTCTTTGCTTTTTGCCAACAAATTGAAATTGAGGAATGATATTGGAAATATACAGATCCTTATAAAATACTCCTCTCCCTGCCACAGAAAGTCCTATATTAGAATATCTATTGCAAATATACATGTAGAAATCTCTGTAGCTATAGCTATGTTTGTTTCTCTTACTATTACACTACCTCTCTATCTTTCTGTCTATCCATCTCTCTATCTATCTATCTATCTATCTATCTATCTATCTATCTATCTATCTATCTATCTATCTATCTATCTACCTATCTATCAAACAGTTTGTCTATGAATTCATGTATGTACCTATCTTACTAACTGTATATTCCTCTATGTGCTTTCCTCCATGTACGTACCACATGTGGGGGTATCTGACTAGTTCACCTATATTATCCGTTAATATGTCTGTTAGATGATTTTGTTTTTTAAGTATATATCCAAAAGCAAATGTAGCATTATTTTGCAATGTTAATTTTGAAAAGAGCACTAAATATATAGTATAAAATAGACATAATTTAATATGAAAGTTTCCCCGATAAGATCCGTCCTATATCATATTCAAAGAATGTAATAGCAGGAAACTCATAGCGCAGACGTAAATTGAAAAACACAAAACCTAGTGAAAAGAAAAATCCACTTCCATAGAAAGATACGAAATAAAGACGCAAAACAACACCAAAACAAAACAGTACCTTATTGAATATTATTATTGATAATGTCTCATCAATTCAGAGTCTGAAATATCATTCTATGAACTTGGTTTCTCGGTATTGATGGTTTGATTTCAAGTGGACAAAAGCAGACGATTTTGATTCTGATTGGTTCACTAAAGTAGTGAATGAAGTCTTTACAAGTCTTTATAATATATTCTTCTAGAGAAGCATCAATCACTGCGTCGTGTGTAATGTATGGATATTATAGAAATATAGCGGAACAATTCAGTGTTTCATATCATATCTATTTGTTTTTGATGTTCTCTCTCAAGCAGACTAAGACTATGAATAAAAATGACGCTCCAACTACGACTAACACGATGTATGTTTCGGGTATAGCATATTCAAAACTATATGATTTAATGCATAACGCTAATTTTTTTAAAGATGGTCGAATGATTGACGAGGAATTTCGCTGAAAGTTTTTAGTTTATCTATTGACGACGTAAATCCTCTCTCGCTGGCTCGTACCACATCTCATAATAGGTAAATGTGCTGCTTCTCAGGGTAGACTATACCTCTCTACAACTGTGAAATGTACACCTGGTATTTGTGAATTTACTGGAGTCTGGTATAATTTTATCTCCATTGTTGATGGCATATAAAACGCCAATTTTACTGTAAATCAAGCTTCTAGATGAAGGTACCATATATTATGATTTATTGCTAATGTTGGTATATATATATGGTACGATAGTCTCTTATTGCTAATAATTACTTAACAATAAATGAGAAGTTAATTGAATTTGTTCAATACTGGCAAAGTTCATATATAAATATGCATACATGTATGTATATATGTGTGTGTGGATTTGTGTGTGTGGATTTATGTGTGAATACATATGCGTAGGTATCTGCATATATATATATTTGTGTGTTTGTGTGTGTCTTATATATAATATTGATATACTGTATATTCTTACTATACATATATATTGTATGCTTATACATATTTTGATGTTCATAGTCAATATAATTTAAATATAGTTGATACGTATAATACAAAAATGCATCAAGCATAATGTAGATAAATACACACACACACACATCACATATTTACACATATACATAATCATAGAAGGATTTACACACGCAAACACGCATATGATTACTTCTGTATGTACGTATGTGTGTGTGTGTGTGTGTGTGTGTGTGTGTAAGTGGCGTGTGCCATTGTTTATATCTTTCGTTATAACTGTCTCAATATTTATCTGGATAATTATTCGATGGAAGAAAATTAAAGACAGAACTAGTGAAAATGGAACAAATACTTACTGAAGAACCGAATTAGAGGGAACGATATATTTATATAATTGTGTATATATATATATATATATATATATATATATATATATATAT
>NC_068999.1:6462002-6462936 GCF_001194135.2 Octopus bimaculoides | reverse complement strand
TATATATATATATATATATATATATGTATATATATCATAGATAACGAGACAATTGCAAAGCTGTGAAATAGTGCTAATCATCTTTTTTCTTTAATGTGGTATATCTTTTATTTCTTTATTTCTTTATCATCTTATTCCATTTGTTTCTTCTTCTTAATTCTCGCTTGGTTCTAATGTCGTAGCCCCGATCTAATTATTTTCGAGCGAATTTGTGTGTCTCTTTCTCCAATTAAGAATAAGTTGAGCTGTACTCTGCTGACTTTCCTAGGATCTTAACACCTTAGAGCTAATGCTCTTAAAAACTTAAAATTCTTTGCTGATCACTTTATGAAGCAGAGGCCACCTCGACAACCAGCAGCAGGACGCTTAACTTTATTCTTTAATTCCCTTCATGTTCTTTAAATTCTTTGATGTTTGTTTCTTCAGTGGATTATGTCGCTTTCCTCGCAAGAACGACCATTTATTCTTTTAATTTGTTTCAGTCATTTTTGACTGCGGCCATGCTGAAGCACCGCCTTTAGTCGAACGAATCGACCGTAGGACTTATTCTTTGTAAGCCTAATAGTTATTCAATCGGTTTCTTTTGCCGAGCCGCTAAGTCACAGGGACGTAAGCACACCAACATCGGTTGTCAAGCGATGAAGCGGGCACAAACACAAACACACGCACACAGCATTTTCGTGTGAGATATAATGGTAAAATTTTGAGTCTTGTTTTTTTTTTAAGGTGATGTCTTGAACTTCGTCTTCGCTTATCTATTTACTTTTTTCCCCATTAAAGATTAAATTTGCCACTCCGAATTCTTTGTTCATTAAGATATTATATGAATGATACGGCGCTGAAGATGCGCTGCTAAGTAATCTGTTGGTTACATCTGGAATTTATTCTCTCGCACACTTCACACTTAGAAAGTCGCATATCACACACACGCACA
>NC_068999.1:6460928-6461533 GCF_001194135.2 Octopus bimaculoides | reverse complement strand
TATATATATATATATATATATATATATATATATGCACATACACACGCATTGATGCATAAAAATAGTCACGAATGCATTTGCAAGTGAGTTTACATTCATCGGTACAATATGTACAGAGGTGCAATAAATTTCAAACTAGCTTCAAATTCCCTGCATAGATCTTTTCTTTACTCAGAGTTTTAGTTCCTTTATCTTGATCACTTCTCAGACAGGAGTGGCCGATAGACCAAATCCTCCTGGTGAACAGATTAAAAAGATATCGTTTGATTGAACGGCATGGCACATCGCATTAAACATGGTATGTACTAAGACAAGTCCTTCAGTCTTTCAAGCAGCCATTCGCATATACATGCAAGTACACAAACGTACGTACGTCTGCACCCATGTCTATATAAACATTACAGGTTCGGATCAGTATTATCACAGATATGCTTAGAGAGTAATAAAAATCAAACTCAGCGAAAAGGATTAATTCTACGCATGTATGATTCTAGTACATATAAATATTACATATGCAGACTGATATAAATGCATGTGTGCATGTCTGTGTGCACGTATCTATTTCTGTAAATCTGTATGTACATATATATATATATATATATATA
>NC_068999.1:6450361-6460693 GCF_001194135.2 Octopus bimaculoides | reverse complement strand
TCTCTCTCTCTCTCTCTCTCTCTCTCTCTCTATATATATATATATATATATTTATAAAATATATTTATCTAGATATGTATAAGTATATATGCATTTATATATTGTATATACACTCTCGCATGCACATACATATATGCAGATAGGTAGGTATATATTACAGAAGCCACCCATGTCTTTTACAATCTTACATGTTACATAATACTTCTATGACGAGAGACTTTTAGAAAAGTAGCGAAGCTGGAAAGTATTATCCATTATTGAAATGTAACCGAACATAGAATAAACACGCCATCAGACACCTAAATCATGTTATTGATAATCGAATGCACGATAGTATTGGTTCTTATTTTATTGATCATAGAAAGATCAAAGACAGAATCCATTCTGCTCTGCTATGGAAATAAATTCAACATAGGATAATTTTAGATAGCTTCTGATGTCCCCTTGATGTAAGTGTATATTGTATTCCTGTCTTTGTACATGTCTTGTTAGATATTTGTCGAGTAACGTACTTGACTTAGCATGATTCATGAAGTATCTTCCAATTGTGTGATAAATCTGATGTAGAGGAGACTTGGGTCTCGTAGAGAAATTAATTATGAAAACATTTATTCGAAGGTCACGAGTTCAATTACTTGTATTTGAGTCGCGAAATTTTTCCATGTAACCACATCTATATTAACGAAAAACCTTGCACGACGTACTTACTCTTCTGTGTGGATACACGCAGAGGCGAATCTGATCTTAGGCGTTCATGCGCCACATACTCTCTTAGGTACACTCGCATGTAAATTCGAATACATACTTGCAGGTTAATGAAGAACTTCTCAGTAGCATAACGCTACCGCTGGAGGCTGTCGCGATCTGTTACCATTGAATAGTATCTGCTGTATTTACTGTTCACTGCTTAGAGTTATTTAAGAACTAATGTTTCTGGTAATGGGTTTCTGTTTACAACACAGAAACGAAAACAAGATACGTATGTGCAGACTCTCTGTTATTGTAATTCCATCCATTTTTAGGATGCCTTACAGAAATATAAAACAGTGAGCCAATTCTGGATTGGAAATTATTACATCTACATTAGAAGGATGAAAGGAAATGTTTTCCTTGGTCGTTCTTGCATGCAGAACGCAGATAGACGTAAGTAAATAAATACCACAGTTTTCCATCTCATTATCTAAATGATGGCGGCATTTGATCAAATCGGTTCTGCATTTAACATAATATCTTGATATATTCGTTCTAGAAATTTATGATCTGAGTTCAAACCACGCCGAGGTCAAATTTGCATTTCATTCTTCCGAGTTTGATAATATAAAATACCTCGCAGGTCGATATAATTGATTGCTCTCATCTTCCACAAAACCATTGGCATTATAGTAATCCCGTGCCATATCGCGGTTCTCCTACTGCCGCTCACTTATCGCGGTTTATTATTTAAGTTTATATCGATTCCTCAGTGGTGGTGTTCTGTATTTATAATAAAATAAACAGATATAAATTATGTAAATAATAATAAAAAAAAATTATAGTGCAGTACTGTTTCTATTTGCCAGATTTCCACCTATCGCGTGGAGTTTTGAAACGTAACACCCGTGATAGACGAAGGAATACTGTATCTGTATATAAGAAATCATTAAATGACTTGGTAGGATGTTGTGTCTCTCAGCTTCCTGGTTTACTCGTAGGACAGACGACGAAGTCATCTCCTTCAAGTTGCTCTTCGTGTTTCCAACTTACCGTTGCTGTGTTTTTTTTTATTTGTTTGCTTTCCAAATTTTCTGCACAGAAATCTCTCAAATACTCTTTCTTGCCACACGTATAGCAACTGAAGTTACTAATAATGTGTACGAAGAATCACGAAACATTCCTCTTTACTGCAGGAATTACTTTGAGGTCTTTATGAGAATTTACATTAACCTGACCACGATCGCCAATAACACAGCACTGCTGACTAGCAACACGTTTTGTGCTATTAAAGTAACCCCAGGCCAGAGATCGAAGTCTTCATCGATGTCTCGATAGTGATTTCTGTGTTTCCTCTTCAATAATGTTGACATTAGAAGGTGTGGGTCATAATAATATGGCTTGTACCTTCGTACCGTCCTCATGTTTTAAAAGCATCTATAGTATTGTTCTACGCGTTCCTGAGTGTTTCCTGTTTCGGCTGTGTTACGCTTACGCCAAGGGAGGTAATAACTAGAATGGAAATATCACGTGTAGTATTAGACAGTTTCGGTATATACATTATTAGACAGTTTAAGTATATATTCATTAAAATTGGTTGAAATTAATGAGTGAGCGTTTGGCCCAATCGGATGCGGAAGGAGCCATGTTAGCGTTGATTTGTGGGTTCGATTCTGGGTGGGATTAGCTCATCCTTTTTCCGCCAATTGTTTGCTCAACTGGTACTTATTGTATCAACCCCGAAACGATGAAGGTCAAAGTCGACCTCGGCAAAATTTGAACTCAGACCGTACGTACGGAAATGCCGCTAAGCAGATCTACCAGCTCGCCAACTTAATAATAATAATAATAATAATAATCAGCAGCAGCAGCAGATTGGAAGAGTAACATTCTAAGAATTAAACCAGAAACAATCATAGAATTCGTACAGAACCAATAAAAGAGCAGGAATCAGATTATTAGAGTTGAACCAATCAAAGAAGTATATCAGGACGAATCTGAGAATTAGATCAGAACCAATCAGATAATGAGACCTGAAACCAACATATTGAGTTAGATTTACGGACCGAAATCAGAGAATTGGAACAGAAACTGCTGTAGAAGTATTTTTGATGTCGAAGAATCTGATAAGACGGAACATGCAGGAATTAAGTAGAAAATCAGAAGAGAATACAAGTGTAGTGTCAGATAAAATATTTAAAAACAAAAAGGAAATAAAACGCAGCCAAATGCCAGGAATGGGTTTCTGTGTCTAAATAGAAATACATTAGCAGAACCAGTCGTAAATTACAAGTTGATTGTAGTGACTTGGATGTTGAGGAGATCGATTCAGTTCGATAAGAAAAACAAAGAAATGACTTATGACTAATACAAAACCACCCAAATAGGACATGCGTTCGGCCCATGTAAAAGATTTATGATAAGGTAACGATAGAAGGGATCGATAGAAGGGATCGATCGATAGATAGGAAGAATTAAGCAGAGGTAGGCTGATTAATATATTATTCGTTTATTTTTTTTTTATTATTTTACTGGTTTCAGTCATTTTGACTTATTCTATCGGTCGGTTTTGCCGAACCGCTTAGGTTACGCGGACGTAAACACACCAAAATCGGTCGTCAAGCGGTGTTGAGGCGACAAACAGAGACACACAAACATATATACACACTCAAACACACACACACACACACACACACACACACACACACACACACACACACACACACATATACGACGGGGTTCTTTCAGTTTCCGTCTACCAAGCGTGTATAAAACTTAGATAAGACAGAACAACAAAATATGTAAACGATAAAAACATCCTTACCGCATCTGACAAGATGCTTAGCAGCATTTCTGGCTTCGTATCTGGAATATAAGTAATAATATCTGATGAATAACTGTTGAATACCAAGCTGGAGTGATCATATTCGAACTCCTATCACTTAGTGAGTTGAATAGCAGAAAACGAGAATATTCTTTCTCTTTTCCAGTCAATATCAACGGCAGGAACCACCTTGGAACGAATGGAATAATGGTTACGATGAAGAAAATGATTGCGGGGGAACTGAACGAGAAGAAAAGTAAAATCAGCAGCAGTAGCAGCGGCAGCAGCAGCAACGTCAACTGTGACATCAAGAATAATTATGTTTTCTTTAGGATAAGTATTTCAGAAATATTAATGAAAAACCAACATCATTACATCAAAATATCTAATTACAATTATAATCAGAAATAATATTTCATTAAATAAACATACACGAAATACAAAAACAATTTTTCTTTCAATTAATAGATTGTATAGCAGTGTGATGTTGACTCCTTGTCTCAGGGAAGCGAGTGTTGAGGTATGGGGTTGCATCATTTTTGACGTTTTAACCTCTGTTACTTGGTTGGCCTGCATTTTGCTGATAACCCCAGGAAACCATAATCCCCAGCAGAAGCCCCCAAATGACAACTTTAGGATAATTAAATATGATAGCTACCTAAAATATTTACCTCATGTACTCTTTACATAAATATAGTATATGTGTATTGCTTTGTGTTCTTTATAAGAGGTATAAAACTTTATTAGACTGCCAAGTGTGTATATGTATGCTTGGATGAATAGAAAAAATTAATACTAACCTATACAAATAGTAGCAAGGGCACTCAGAGAGCACAAACCTACAAACCTCCGCCAAGGCAACACCAACGTCCTGGTTTCTTTTATTAGGGACAAGGCCACTATAAAGATGAGAGGACATAAAAACAGACAAAACGATACAATGGGGTACATAAAAATACGTATCGGCGAGCTGGCAGAAACGTTAGCACGCCGGGCGAAATGCTTAGCAGTATTTCGTCTGCCGTTACGTTCTGAGTTCAAATTCCGCCGAGGTCGACTTTGCCTTTCATCCTTTCGGGGTCGATAAATTAAGTACCAGTTTGTCTGTCCTTGTTCGTCCCCTCTATGTTTAGCCCCTTGTGGGCAATAAAGAAATAAAAAACACATCGAATGAAATTATGAAAAAATGAGGAAGGAATGACTTACCTGTTCCCCCCTATAAGCAGGAAGTTTCGTTTTGCTGTTTTTAAATAAAGTTTTACTAACAGTTCACAATCCTCTTTTGCATCTGTTGGTTTTCCTCTTTTCCCCTTTTGTTTAAATACAAAGTCACTATTTACACCATATAATCCAATAAATCTTCGAATGCCACCCCCGTAACTCATCGTAACTACATGGCAAATCATCGTAACGAAATTACACCATTGTCACCTCTATCCGTTCCCCAAACAACTCCTGCAATCTTTCCCCTCTTTCTCTTTCCAGCAGAACCGCTTTCCTACCTTGATTGTATTCCATGGGTGCCAATTTAATCCTAATTCCGTTTTTCATTTTCACAATCTTTTTTTTCTATCTCTACACTTTTTGTGTATTGTATCATAGTTCTTATATTTTTCCCTTTTGGTGTTACTATGTTTTCTTTCACCAATCTCTTCTACTGCTGCTGGTATTCCTATCTCTGTATGTCTCTCATTATCTCTTACATTTTCCTTTTTCTTCTGTCCTTTCTCCTCCTTGCTAGATGATGGTAACGGTCTCTGCGATCGCTCCTCGACTTTGTCACACCTGTTGACCTTTCCTTTTTTCTCTGCTCGTTCGTTTTTCCTTGATTTCCAATCTTGCTCTATATTATTCTTTGTTTTATAAATATCCTTAGGTTTCAAATACAGCTGACGCCGATTATACATTTCGTACATTCTGGGTCAAATGAAAATGTAACTTTTATTGTTATTGTTATTGTTTTCGTTTTACTTCAGAGCAATCCCCGATTCAGCAGAAAACTTTATTCAAATCGTGACTATTACAAAAAAAAAAAAAAAAAATACAAACCCATCCCACCATATTCCACAACAATTTTAACAGCATAAACCAATAATGCCAGATCTTGATTTAGTGAAAACACAAAACACAAACAGACAAACGAACACATAAAAACTATTCATAAACTCCATAAAACATTATTAAAATTTTTAATTGCCCCTCTCAGTAATTTTTCTTGTATTAATTTGTATAATGAAACGTTAGAATGAAGTTATTGTGTTCTCAGTATATTGAAATCAATGTCGATATAATGAAGTACGATTGTATTGATGACAAAACACATTTAAAATCAAATAAAATATTTTATTTTTTGTTTACTCAGAATTTTACGAGTAATTTATTTTTTAAGTTATTCAATAATTTATTCTTTATCAATTTTCGTTTTTAAATATAATTTATAGATCGCAAAAAAAATCACGTAGTTTTTGTAACCATCAAGTAACTACAAAACTACTTTCTCTTGAATAAATAGGCAGACTTTTAGCCGGTTCAGTTACATAATAGTTAAAGTATGAGCGGTGGTGTTAGCGGTGGTGATACTCTTAGAGTTGGCCTTGATGTTGTTGTTGTTGTTGGTGGTGGTGGGGATACGGGAAGCGGTGAATATATACGTAACATAACGGAAGAAGATTCTGTTCAGTCTCAGTTGAATGCCGAATTGATTATCGATGCAATAAAATAAATGAACCAAAATACATACGTGTTTAAATTGATCTTCTATCGGTAGTCGAGAATATTTTCCTCTTCATCAACATTCTCTCTCTCTCTTTCTCTTTTTCATTCCAAATAATAACAATAATAACGGTTTCTACCAAATAAAAATAATAACATTTACAATAATACCAGGCACACTTACACACAAAACGAACTAACTTTATTACAAAAAAGTTTAAATTGTCTACCGCTTGTTCTTTTTTATTCATTTATTTCATTTTATTTTATTTGTTTCATGTATTTATTCAGCTTTTTTCCTACTCAAACTAAAACATGCAAAGCAAATGAATGTCCCGCAGCAAATAAGTATGGAGCCTCATCTTGAGTTAAATCGTTCAAGTGGAGGTTTCGTTAAATGAACGTCATGCTTAATACATTTTTTTAAACTTATGCACTTACTTTTTATCTATTTATTTTATTTAGGCGTGCATTTATTTGCTTATTTATTCATCTAATTGTTAGACTTGTTTTGAATATTGATACAAAAGGGGAGAAATACAAAGGAAAGATAGATTGATAAATAGAAAGGAGGTGGGGGCAGCAGAAAAAAAAGAAAATCAATCATTTAAAAAAAAATCAATCATTTCACTTGCCTCGGATTTTTACCTGCTTACAAGTTTAGGTGGTTGAACGATAAAAATCGATTGTAGTTTTATAAAGGGAAACAATAGAAACAAAACGAAAAATATAAAGTAAACGAAACGAAACGAAAATGAGCCAAACAAAAAAATAAAACGAAATGAAACAAGATCTACAATTTGAAGGAAAAAAAATATTCTTTTATTTTTTTAAATACATTCTAATGATTCCGGAAAATCAGAAAGAGAAACAAGGTGGAAATTCTTAGATACCAGACTGTAGACATTTATAGATAGAGAAGAGTGTGTGCTCTCTAAGACTTTCAAACAAACTACTATTGTGTTATGTAAAGAATTATAGTTTTATATCCGTAAGGAAGGTAGGAAATGGTATTGAAAAAGCTAAAAAGGAAGTAATTTTGGGAGAAGGAAAGCAAGAATGTCCTCCTTATATATATGTATATATATATTCGTGGAACAAAATTCTACGTCTTACACCTCGGCATTTTTAACCTCGCCTCTTCTTTGTGACTTGTCTTGTTCCGAAATGAAAGCAAAAGTTTAAAAAGGGGAAGCATTGATCTCGTTTGAAAAGGAACACTATCGATTTTTACCGTTAAGACGAGAGTAATCAGTTGAAATCTATATCCGACTGTATTATAAGTCATATAATAAACGGAAAACCGATATGTATGTAGATGGCAGAATAAGAAAAACGAAAAAGAAAAGGAAATATCGGACACATTCGGTTGCTGTACTTAGGTACGTGCCTTTATGGTGAAGGTTCAAATCTTACCGCGGTCGACTTTCAAGATGAAGTTAAGTATCAGTTGAACACTGGTTCGAACTAATCGCCTTAACTCACTCCCCTAAAATTTGTTGGCCTTGTGTCAGATGTTGAAGCCATTTTTTTCCTGGACATAAAGCTGAAGGGTGTATAGAGACTCTAGAATAAAATAAAGAAAAAAAGGTCAGACACAAACGCATTGCAGTAATTGATAAAACGGTTTCGATTTGAGTTTTGGCAATAAAAATTCCATTTAATCCACCGACTTCAATATGAAGTTTCGGAAAGGGATGAACGGCAAACTATCCCTTTCTATCTCTTATTTCCGTAGTATTTTTAATTCCCTGCTTGCGTACGAAACTCAGGGCATTGGGGTTGTTTTGCAGGATTGTTAGAGCGTCGAATGCTTTGCGACATTAAGTTATTCTCGTAAATATATCCACATTCGTAACTCAGAATCTGCAAAATGTTACAAAATATCTTGCAATTTTGAGTTATTTCCTTTCACAGATATTTTCCCAGTCGCATGTCTTTTCCCAGTCTATGAGAACCACGAAAGGTCAACGTCACTGCTGTCTCTTGTTCGGCCAAATTAATATAATAGCAAAATCAGCATCAATGACATCATATACAAGACAATATGAACAGAGTTGTTAAAGACACTAATTATATCATTGCTTTTGTGAATAAATATATTTGTAAAGAATCTATATTTGCTTTATAGCAATAATTATCTTTGATTAGTTCTGTAATTTATAGAACCAACAAGAGAAAACAATTAAATTATACTGAACTAACCTGGGTTGTCTCAAAATAAACAACACGCTTCATAGCCATTTTCGAGATAACTATATTATATATGTTGAAGGGCGGCGAGCTAGCAGAATCGTTAGCACGTCGAGCGAAAGCGCTTAGCGGGATTTCGTCTGCTGTTACGTTCTGAGTTCAAATTCCTCTGAGGTCGACTTTGCCTTTCATCCTTTCGGAATCGATTAAATACAATACCAGTTACGCACTGGGGTCGATGTAATCGACTTAATCCCTTTGTCTGTCCATGTTTGTCCCCTCTATGTTTAGCCCCCTGTGGCTATTATATGTGTCGACCTCTTTAGCGCTCTTGATAAGCAGTAAAGTCTCTATTAATCAAATTCCTGACCCGGTTTCGAGTTGAGTTCCAGCAATAAAGTTTTCCTTTATTTTATCTACTTTGATATGAAACCTCGGAAAGGCATCACTGACAAAATATTCCTTCCTGCTTCTCAATTCATTAGTGTTACTAAATTCATTCACTAAATCCATTCTTGCATACGAGACGTACGACAGTGGATTGGTAGAATCAGTTCAAAGTGATATCGCATCCGGCCTTACTCAGTGAGGGTTTGGTCTTAAGGCCCCGCAACGGAAAGCAGCAGTTTTCATAATGCTACCGTTATTTACATTGATGCAAACCAATCACCAAACGGATGCTTACGAGAAACTCTGTTCGTTATAAAGAAACCGCTATTCAGGATCTAGATATACCGAGTAGAACAGGTAGATCAGGGACTAAATCAAAAGCTAACCTCCGATAGAGAAAAAGAAACTGCGGTTAGAATTTGAACTCGAAGCACAGAGGGAACAGAGTCAATTCTGATTGTCGGTTCGACAACTACCGTATCTTCTGCACAAATATAAATTGAACTTGTATCAAATTTCACAATAATCCGATAGATAAGTAGTTCGCTTGTTATCATTATTATTGTTCCGAGAAATAAGAAAATATTTATTTTTTAATTAATTTTATGTGCTAATATTCATTAAAATCAATCGCTTCTTTTATCTCGGGTTCTGCTTTCATTGCTTTCTTTCTTAAACACACCTACTTTAGAATTAATTGCATGACATTTGGTAAATATTTTGAAAAATCCACTAATCGTCTTTCTACTCTCTTCCCCTGTCCAACCCCTCTCTTTTGTTCTCTCACTCTATCTATTTCTCTCTCTCTCTTACTCGTTCTTTCTTTTCTGTTTCTTCCTCTTCTGTTCTATACCTTGCATACAATATCAATTTACTGCCACACATTCTCAATTATGTAATTTCTATTTCAAATATCATATTTAGTTCTTATTAGGCTTAAACGTAAATAAACTAACAACAAACGAAATCAGATTAACGTTTCATTTATTAATTTTAGTTACTTTTACAGTTAAAATTTTAAACGCTTTAAAACGAAAAAAAATTTTTCATGCGACTTTTGTTCATATTTATTTCCATTTTCTTTGTATTTAAGAGAAAAAGCAATATGGAAGAATTTAAACTGTTTTAACTGAAAAT
The DNA here is from genome assembly GCF_001194135.2 of Octopus bimaculoides. NCBI lineage: Eukaryota > Metazoa > Mollusca > Cephalopoda > Octopoda > Octopodidae > Octopus > Octopus bimaculoides. The sequence goes on along the minus strand of NC_068999.1, from coordinate 6,450,747 downwards.
ACATATTATTTATATAATATTATTATTTATATAATATAATTTAGGAATTATTTTTACGATTTTCGATCATTAGAAATAATGAGAGAAGTTGTGAATAATAGAAACGGAATTGTAATCTTCGATATAAATTTATAAAGTCTTATTTATAGATTTTCTAAGACAATACACAATTTGTCTTTCATTACTTATTTATCTCCCTCCTACACTTCCTCTTTTTATCCATCTCCTCATCTACCTATCTTTTTCGTGCACACACGAAGAAGCATATACACATAGGCACATACACACACACATATAAATGCGAGTAGAAACAGCTACGCAGCTGCAAACACACACACACACACAAACACACACACACACACACACACACACACACACACACACAC
>NC_068999.1:6448652-6450351 GCF_001194135.2 Octopus bimaculoides | reverse complement strand
CACACACACACAAACACACACACACACACACACACACACACACACACATACGAACTCATGCATGTGACTAAATTAAGAATTAGCATATTTCAAATTCAAATTAGCATTATGCAGCAGGTTACTTATGTATGTATGTATGTATGTATGTATGTACGTATGTATCTAATTGTCTATATACGTGTGTGTGAACCAACAAATTAAATCTCCCAACACATTTGTTCGGAGCTACCATGACGTAAAGCTTCGTGGGCGAGTGTAAATTTATGAGCGTGTGTGTGTGTGTGTGTGTATCTATATCCATTCCTGCAAAATTCAGGGATAATACTACTGCTGGCAAAGGAACCGATGATCAGGGAAGGTTCTTAACAACTGGCCCACAATTCTGATAAACACAGAAATAGTTTTGCCAAGGTGTTAGTTAGGAGTTGTCATTTTTCGTCGATAAATAATATAGTAGTAGTAGTAGTAATAGTAGTAGTAGTAGTAGTAGTAGTAGTAGTAGTAGTAGTAGTAGTAGTAGTAGTTGTAGTAGTAGTAGTAGTAGTAGTCGTAGAAGTAGTAGTTGTAGTAGAAGTCGACTTTACCATTCAACCTTTCGGGGTCGATAAAATAAGCACCAGTTGAACACTGGGATCGATGTAATCGACTCATTTTCTCCCTACCAAAAAGGAGCGCTCTTGTAGGAAAAATTGAAAACATTACTATTATTATTATTATTATTATTATTATTATTATTATTATTATTATTATTATTAAATACGTTTTATTTCAATCAAACTGTACTCTGTGGACTATACGCTTTCTGAATCACCTCTCTTCTATCAATTAACATTTTTTCGTTGCCATTCGTTTTATTATTTTTTTTGCTTGTAAGAAACAATTAGAATCCAATCCAATCTAAATAAATAAATGAAATACATAAGATAAAACAATACACGAATAAAGAAATAAATCAAAAATTGAATTAATATATTCCTTTCTGTTGAGACCATGACTATACAAACCGTTTTTAAAAATCAGTTTTGTTACTCTTTTGCTCCAACATTGTTTATTGTACAATAAGTTTGTTCAAGCCGAGATTCCACTTTGTCTTTTGTTCGTATATAGCTAGGATGCACCATCGCGAATTGATAGAAAAATAAAGTGAATTTGCCAGCATTGTTACCGTTACACAGACAGACAATCTGTCTGTTGTCAAATAATAGCGTTAATAACATGAGAGATATCACTTAATGGATGATTAACTATATAGGTGAGAGCATATATCGTGAATTGAATGTCAAACAACTACATTAGTTTCATGTACGGGCTTAACTGGCAGACATTTTTTTTGCTTTAACGCTGAAATATTGACGTACAAGACGCTGATTGGGTGTAATAAAACTTACTGAGTTTATATAAGATAACGTTTATTTAATGATTATTACTCAGTTACACTTAAGGTATACTAAATATTCAGTACCATACGCCGTAAGAAGTAGTCGATGTTAATGGAATTTTTCACAAATATTCTTCATTTATTTGCGCTTTTGTTTCTTGAAAGATTCCTATGGAGTTAATATGAGCAATCAGAGAGCAAACGAAAAACTAATAAAAGGAAAGAAGACCTGATATAGATATACGCAAAAACGTATGGAATAATACAACAGTAAAAGCCAGATATACATGTATATATATATATATATATATATATATATAT
>NC_068999.1:6447585-6447853 GCF_001194135.2 Octopus bimaculoides | reverse complement strand
GATGTTCTGTTGCGAAGACAAAAAAAAAATCGTGTCAATAAACTGCAAGATTTGTTGCATAAATGACAGCAATGAAATTATGTTTCTCCTTATTTCAAGGGTAAATGACGCAAATGCGAAGCAAATATAACTATCAAACTGTATTTCTCATGAAATACAAACTTCTCATTATCGATCCAGCAACACAATAGCTTATGAATGTCATCACACAATGAATTTCAATTCATCGAATGTTCTCGCAGATCATCAGATCATAACAAAGTTTACT
>NC_068999.1:6443752-6447563 GCF_001194135.2 Octopus bimaculoides | reverse complement strand
TATATATATATATATATATATATATATATATATATTGCTGAAATTAGGATCGGTTTTATTGGAGGTGATTAAAAATACACATTTATATCTAATCTAATTTTGAATATAAGGTGAAAGTTGCGGAATCAGCTTTGATTGAATAATTTATCAGATTGGTCCACGATATTGATTTACAATCTTAATTAATGTAAATTGTTTCAAAACCAGTTTTGTATTTTATGTATTTGTGTACGTGCGTCAGATATGAAATTTTGTCGCCTTATATGAACCAAAAATATCAATAATATGTGAGGAATATGATGGCAGCTAAAGGCACCTGACCAAGTGGTTAGGGATGCTGCACTCACGGTCGCATGATCCTGATTTCAATCCTTTTACATTACGTTCTTGAGCAAGTATAGTTCATTTTGCAGCGATCTGATCGCTGTGCACCTGTACAGGCAAAGCGAACCCGATATTTATAATTTTATTTTGTTTTGAATGTCTGATACTTATTCTATCGGTCGGACTTGCAGAGCCGACAAGTTATATATATATATATATATATATATATATATATATATAAGACGGTCCTCTACACATTTTCCATCTCTCAAATTCACTCAGAAGGCATTAGTATTATATAATTGGCGATTTGATGCTTTCATAATCAGGATATTTCGCTGTGAATTATTCCATTTCCATTTGACTACAAGCTGGTATATTAATACTGAGTAATTCAAAGCCGTAAGAGTAACATCAGGGAAGTGTAATATTCTTAATAGCTTTGAATATGGAATGAAAATGGGAGACATAATCGACATCTTTAGCATAATGAGACAAATTCAAGTGTTAATGTTTAAAGAAATTTTAACTATGGAAACTAATGGAAGACATAAGCGACATATTTATTGTAACGAAATAAGTTTGAGTATAATACTTTAGATACTCTTTAATTATGGAAGCAAACGAAGACGTAGTTGACATCTATGACATAATGAAACAAGTTCGAGTGAAACTCTTTAAATAGTATTTAACTATGGAAGCAAATTAAAGGCATACACGTCATCTTTACCATAATGAATGAAGTTTGAGAGTGGCACTGTCAACAACCTTTAATTGTGGAACTAAATCCGAGATGTAATTGACATCTTAATGAAAGAACCACACGTGTTACTATGGAAGTAAATGAGAGACATAGTCGAAACCTTCAAAATAATTAAAATACAGTAATCCCTCGACTGTCGCGAGTGTTAAGTTGCGAAACACGCCGCGATAGGTGAAAATCCTCGAAGAAGAAACAGTACTGTATGTTTTTAAAAATTATTTCATAATTTCTATATGTTAATTTTATTAGATTCACTTCAGCATTTAAATTTAATTTGCCAAAATATTTTCGTCGCTTTGAGACAGCGATCTGTTCACGGACAAAATTCCGTGCTGCACAGAATTTTGTCAGTGAACAGGTCGCGGTCTCAAAGCGACGAAAATATTTTGGCAAATTAAATTTAAAGGCTGAAGTGAATGCAACGGTTTTTATGTGTTTCTTAAATGGCTTATAATCACCTTCCACGCTGCAATTGTTTTCGTTCCAGCACACCGTCTCAGATCAGGTCACTTGCTATGCAAGTACATCTCCGTTTATCTTATTATAAATGCAAAACAACACTACAGAGGAATCGACGTAAGCTTAGATAATAAATTGCGATAGGGCGAGGTATTACTGTATTTGTGATGAAAATCTGCAAAGATACACGAGGGGGAGCTGTAAAGTTCCTGGATTTAAGGGAATCGCGAAAGGCTTGGTTGGAGGCCCAACCTTTCGAGTTCTTTTACAGGGTTTAGAAAAACTGAAGGATTGCTGCAATAAGTGTATGAATTTGAAAGGGGAATCGTATGTTGAATAAAACCATAATTAACAAACCTTCCTGTACATTCTTTCATCCAAAGCCAGAGACCATTCCGCACCCCCTCCTACAAAATAGAAACGAATATATTTTTTATAACTTGATGTCTCCAGGGGCTCTAGCTACTAAATATGCTATCGAAAATTGATACAAAGTCTCCAGTTTTACAAACGTGAATCATCCATGAAATTGTGCCATTGCTTCACTGGATCATAATTTTATCGATGGATAAAAGACAAAATCATGAATAGTTTCTTTTAAAATAAATTTGATGTGGACAGTGCTGTAAACTATTAAAAAATGCAAGGAATTCTGTCAGTCATTTAACAAGCCTGCCATACATTGTCCTAGACACAACAATAGCTTAAATACTATTAATGACAACAATAAAAATGGTGTCAATTTATTCATACTGGCATTATCTGAACATGTCAGTGACTTCCCACAAGGGAAAACCTTGTTAGAAAATGAAGACATTATAGCCCTATAAATTTTAGAAACGCACTTCTCTAACAGAAATTGTCACAAGGGCTAAATATATGAATGTTATTAATATATTCTTTTATTAGAGAATATGGCTAATGGCCTGTTTCTCACAACTGGCTGATCTCGTTCGTTATTCGCTATTATAATGACCTCTTGTTACTAGTTGCTTTCATATCTTCACCCACTTATAAAATGGCCCTTGTTCCTCGGAACTGGCTAATAATGTCTACCACCATCTACCATAAAGCTCACCGTTTTTCGGAACTGACTGTTTCTCTAGCACCGCAAGTTGTCTCTGTATTTCTCATGACTGTGGTTATTTCTAACTTTTCCGTCTCATTAACTTTTGTCTCCAGTGCTTCCGTCCCACCGGACTCTTGCTTTTACACTACACTACTTGGAAAACCACTACGTGATAATACCTGCAGGGATGTAGGTGTAGATTTACAGCAGCTTACATGAAACATCAACGAAATCAATACACTTTGGGAGGGCTTTTAAAATTTGTGGGCACTATTTTTGTTCGAAACTGAGTGGTTAAAAGAATTAATTGATTCCTGGAATTAATTAATGCCTTCATTTATCGATCATGTAAAAATAAAAGAAAAGGTCTAAGGTAGCAGAATTCAGACCGAGTATGTAGAAAAACAACTAATATTTCGCGTAACATGTCATCCAGATTGCCAACTCATCCACACTTTCGGTTAGTAAATCCTAGAAAGTAGTAAATGTAATAAATGGTTCGATGTTTTTAGCTACAACAAGCTGATTTCTAAGCCTGTAGTAACCTGAATTTACGAGACAGGGAAGAAGCCTTTTAGATTGTGATTAGATCTGCTACAAATAAAAACTGTATCATCTTCAAATAGCACGCGATGCCGTGTAAGAAAATGGAAGAACATATAAGTTAACTTTCTCCTATATACTCTTGAGATTAGTTAGGGAGTTGACAAAATGTCTGTTTCATTTCAGAGTTGATGTAGTACACTAACAAGAACAACAGAAACAGCAACAACAACAACGATAACAACAAAAATAACAACAATAACAACTACAAAAACAACAACAACTTTTCATATTGCACGTAATGTACATTTATTCCAGTTTTAATCTCATAAACAATCGGCGGCAAAGAAGAAAATAGAAATAAAAATATTAAACAAAATCAAACAATAACAAACAAGATAAAAATAGAAAAAAAAAGTAAGGAAAGCCAGAAAATATTTTATAATTTTCCATCTTGAGACTAATTGACTTCCGTATTCATATATATATAGTTTTAAATATATTCTAATGTTTTTTTTTATGAGGGTATAGACATGATAACGAATTTGGCAAATGAATCTCACTTGGAGTTGAGGAAAATACAAAAAAAAAAGGAAAATAATAATAATAGTAAAACCATTCGATCTCGTAGGGAGTTCGAAGTATTTATGACT
>NC_068999.1:6442625-6443359 GCF_001194135.2 Octopus bimaculoides | reverse complement strand
ATAATAAAACATATTTATTTTTATATTTATAGAAATAAATAAATGTATATCTATCTGTCTGTCTGTCTGTCTATCTATCTATCTATCTATCTATCTATCTATCTATCTATCTATCTATCTATCTATCTATCTATCTATCTATCTATCTATCCTGTCTGTCTTTCTATATCTATATACGTCATAGGTAAGAAAACTTGGCGTATAATAGATGCAGTCAGTAAGTGCTTAGAAAGGGATCATGTACTTACACTCTGATGTCGAGCGAAGGAATACAGAATCAGTGCAAATAAAAGCTGTCTGCAGGTAAGGTATCGCTCAGGCTGTTTGCCCATGTCCACCTTAGGACATTCGGAAAATCCAGTCGGCACCTACGAGCCGGTTGGAAGCAATTGAACTGTCATATCGGCTGCCCCCAACCTATTCAGGCGTGCGTCCAAGATAGCGTTCCAATCGCCGACTAGCACTAAAGATCTAGACGTCTCAAGAAAATCCTCGAACGTCTGAGGAAATCTCTCTGCCCCCACCCCTGTTCAGGCGTCCACAGCGACGAGTCCAGAAGCACTGCCTTCGCTAACGCTCGTATACAGAACCACCATCTGGATCCATGCCTTTAAACAGCGCTGCCAATGCACCTCATATTCCATGTTGACTAAGAGATGCGTAGATATTAAAATAGGGCTAGATCGTGTGTGTCGGAAATCCTGGTCTCACTGGCGGTCATCACCTCCAAAGTT
>NC_068999.1:6438759-6440728 GCF_001194135.2 Octopus bimaculoides | reverse complement strand
TATATATATATATATATATATATATATATATATATATATATATCCATATATATGTGTATGTAAATGTATCTATGTACGTACATTTTTTTAGTGTAGTCGAGCATTGTGCCACTTTAAAGAGTAAATAACTGCGTATGCAAGAAAAAAAATCAAGACAGGTACACGGACGAGATATGTATGTAGATGTTTTATAGAGAACATAAGAGTACAAACAGAATTTATACAAATGAAATTGGAAGAAGCCGAAATGTTAGAGCGTTGTGAGAAAAGGTTGAGGAGCATAAAGTAAGAAAAAATGTTTATTATAAAGAAATACATAAATTATGATAGACAAAATAGAAAAATAAATTGATTTCTACATTAATTTGTTTAGAGAGAATGAAGAGGAAAGATGTAGAGGGAGACAGAATGAAACCGGAGGGAGATTTTATCAAAATAAATATGTTTCGCTAAACATTGGGTTAGAACGCAATCACGCTCATAAATAATAATATTAACATCAACAATAATAATAATAATAATAGTAATAATAATGATGATGACGACGACAAAGATAATAATAATAATAATAATAATAATAATAATAATAATAATAATAATAATAATGATAATAATAATAATGATAATAATTACTACCTAGCTCAGATACCAGGAAACCCCAAAATGGCTGAAGTTCAAAAGATAGTGCTCATGGGAACTGCCCATATCCTACGTAAAATACTGTCTATGTGATCTCAAATTTTAAAACAAACACATAATTTTCTTATGGTTTCTTAAACATTCACTAGAACAAAACTGTACAAATCCAAATATATGGTATCCTAGGCATAACACCTACATTAACTTCTAACTTGTCTCTTGAGGTCTCTGGGTGAGACTTGGATCCAACTTGTACAAATGCAAAACAAAAGTCAAACATAAAATGATAATAATAATAATAATGATAATAAAGATAATAATAATAATGATAATAATAATAATAATAATAATAATAATAATAATAATAATAATAATAATAATAATAATAATAATAATAATAATAATCGATTGATATGACAGGTTAGCTTGGGAGGTTAAGCAGTTGTGGTCGATGAAAAAGGTGGTAATTGTTAGAGCCCTGGGAACTGAGTAAAAATGTTGAGAAGTACATGGAACAAATAGCATGCAGGACCTCATCTCGTCGTTCTGTGCGCATCTTGGACATCTTCCGTGCCTGTAAAGTTTATCTCGAACAGACAAAACTCCCCGGTAGCACTGCTAGGCCAGAGCTTTTTGGAAATTATCTATCGATCCGGCCTGAATGTTTTCCGGAAAAGCAGACCGTTCCTGCAATGCTCACTGAAATTCCAAGAGTTATAAATTCGTTGCGGTGTATTAATGCATAATGTGTGTTTTTGTGTGTGTGTGCTTGTATGTGTGATGTATATATGTATGCATGCATGTATACAATGTGTATAACGCCGATCGTAGCAGTTTTCATGAAATGTATTCCACCGTTCATATTTTACTGAAGACGACTACGTCTGCTCGTTAACGTCTACAACATTGGTTCTCTTACGGCATAAATTCTGTTGTCTTTTTTTTCTTATTGATATTCGCTGTGTTCTATATTTCAATGACATTCAAATATTTATCCGGTAAATATAATAGGTGATGGGAGAAAATCTAATTGGTACTGATTGTAAAAAAGCGGAAGAAGCACAGACTTTGAAGTCACTATCAACAGATAATACATGCGTGATTATGCTTATGTAAGTGTGTGTGTGTGTGTGTGTGTGTATCCGTGCATGTTCAAATGTGTGGACACATACACACATGTACACGCACGCATACACATCGTGCAGAACGTCCCCGAGATATTTTTCCTGTCTTCAGTGATTACACACATGTACATACACACACACACACACACACACACACACACACACACACACACACACACACACACACACACACACACACACACACA
>NC_068999.1:6437986-6438429 GCF_001194135.2 Octopus bimaculoides | reverse complement strand
ATATACACACGTATACATGGGTACATATGTGTGTGTGTTGGGATGTGTGCTTGTATCCGTAGGAAAGTCTCGTGTCGTGCATCATGTCTAATATTCGTAGTTTTGATAGATTTGATGAATCCAATAAAAAAAGAAAAAAAAAAAAGAAAAAAACAGAAAATCATTCCCGTTGGTGGAAAATGGCGTGATGGTTGTATATCTTGTTTCACTTCTGTGACATATTCTTAAGTCCTTCTCTCTCTTCTTTATTAACCCTGTCGTGATATCAAAACAGCTCACAACCTATAATTGTCTTCATCATTGCCGTCACCATCATCATCATCACCAGCAGCATGACGATCATCATCATCGTCATCATCATCGTCATCATCATCATCGTCATCATCATCGTCATCATCGTCATCATCATCATCGTCATCATCGTCATCATCATCATCGTCATC
>NC_068999.1:6434192-6436721 GCF_001194135.2 Octopus bimaculoides | reverse complement strand
ACACACACACACACACACACACACACACACACATACAGAGACATACACACAATCACACAATCACACACACACACAAAGACACACACACACAGAGACATGCACACAAGAAGCGATCTTTAAATGGAATGATAATTGCTTTATTAAAATTCTAGAAATATCGATTACTCTTAAAATAAATCGGCATGGTATTAATTGACTTAAAATGCCATTAAATACCAAGGCAGGGGAGAACACATTAACACCGTTGGAAATTCGGCAAAGAATTTGGTAAATAAATGAAAAATATGGTCGATAAAAAGAAATTTGTTCACCAAATTTGGTCAAAGAACGATATACTGCTATACAAAAGTGTGAACTTTGTTTGGTACATGCTGGGAAAACAGCTAAATTGGAATTAAGAAATATAATGTTGTTATATAACCACAGGTCAGTTCTCATCAGTGTTCTAGCCATGAGACAATGCTGTGTGTTTTTCCCATCTCACGAAACGTAGCGTATCTAATACCACCGTTTTCCATGTAACCTCTTAAATCACTTGTCCATTCTGGTTATTTTTTAAACTTGTGCAGGAATGGCTAACTGGTAAAGAAACTACATTTGCAAACGTCTTTTCGCGTTCTGTAATAATGCGCGGCAAATTCGGCGTGTGTCTTCTACAATCATCCCGTAACACACGTTCTTGGACTAACTTCTAACTGTTTTGCACTGTCAGAAGTCTTCGAACGGGGTTCGTTTTCCACAATTCTCTTCAAACAATGAAGCTTCCTCTCCGAGGGCCCAAGTCAGATGGGACGAGAATCTGTTGATTCTTTTCCTTGGCTTTTGAATCGCACTATAATTCTATTAACAGTAGCAAGAAGAATTTGAAGATTTTAGGCAATTTTTCGCTGCCCAACAATACGACCTCTTTGAAAATCTGAGAGTTCTGCTGAATATTTTGTGCGTGGCATGGTCACTCTCCGCAAATGGTTAATATAATGGCACCTGGTATGAAAAAGAATAATTACGTTGTAAATTCTACACCGCTGAAAACATATTAAGACGCTCAGATAAGAAATTTTGAAAATTAAAGGTGTCTATTCACTTCCGGCATGTATGTATATATATATATATATATATATATATATATGTATGGAGTACTTTTTGTTCAATTTTCTATCAAGGAACAATACTTTATATATATACACATACATATATACATATATATGTATATATATATTATGTATGTATGTGTGTATGTATGTATTATGTATGTATGTGTAACGAATATCCCCAAAGTATAATGAACACGCCAAAAACGAACTCATATGTAGCTGGTAAAATATATGCGCGTACAATACAGACGTTATATATGAAAACTGTCGAATGATGCAACGTAATATATGAAGAGCAGCCATTGTAGGTTCGGCAATCTATTAATATATCAGCTCGAATATTGGAAGCTAATCAAATCAAATCAAAAATGGAAAATAACGAAATTAGTTAAATGAAAGAGCTAAAACCTTTGAGAATGGCAATATATTTTCTCGTTCGTAGCGAGGTATTAGCGGAAGTTATGTGTCATGCGTCCCGTGATGATATGTAACATACTTAGCAGACGTCAGCGAAAATGGTGGCCAATCAACAGCGATCCGTCTTTTGCTATTATTATTATTATTATTATTATTATTATTATTATTATTATTATTATTATTATTATTAAAGATGATGATGATGGAGATGTCGATGATGGTTTTGACAATATACATACATACATACATACATACATACATACATAAGAGCGTAATGCGTATATGTTCTAAGAAAATACAGTATTTCTATATATACATGTTTGTATGAATGTATCTCTCTCTTCCACACACACACACACACACACACACATATACACACACGCACTATCTGTATATATATATATGTATATATATATATATGTACATATATTTATATATAAAATTTGAAAAATAAGATAAATTCTTTTATAAGAATTTATCAAGTAGTCAATGTGAAAATCTTCATAAGGGAAAAATTATTCCTTTGAAATATATTTATTTATATTATGGGAATTACTACACATAAATGCCTCACGCTATTAGGGACTCTTAAAGTCAAAACTATCATAATAAATACAGTGTACCGAACGAGGTCCCTCATATCGTGAGGCATTTATGTCTAGTAATGCTCTTAATATAAATATATATTTGTGTGTGTGTGTATGTGTTTGTGTTTGTGTGTCTTTGTGTGTGTGTGTATTTGTGTGTATGTGCGTGTGTGAGTGTGTGTATGAAGGTGTATACGACAAATCGAACTCTATATACGACGGGCTTTTTTCATTTTCCATCTGCCAAATCCGCTCACAAGGCTTTGGTCGGCCCGGGGCTACAGTAAAAGATACTTTCCCAAGTTGCTACGCAGTGGGACTGAACCTAGAACCATGTGGTTGGGAAGGAGCTTCTGTTTACATACATACATACATACATACATACATACATACATACACACACACACACACACACACACACACATACACAC
>NC_068999.1:6428834-6433867 GCF_001194135.2 Octopus bimaculoides | reverse complement strand
ATATAAACATCTATCTATCTATCTATCTATCTATCTATCTATCTATCTATCTATCTATCTATGTATATATATAGATAGATAAATAGATAGATATATAGATAGATAGATAGATAGATAGATAAATAGATAAATAGGTAGATAGATAGATATGACAGGTATTATTCCTTCACACCTAAAAGTCTTCGAGCGGATGACGTTAATTTGTGGTGAAGCAGCTTATCGGGTGATATGACGTAGACGCTTCTTAGTGCACCGATTGATGTTGTTCCTTCTGAGAAGTTTCACAGGGTCTCGGTTTACCAACGACTTATATCAACATAGGTGTGAGTGCATGTGGGTTTATGACAGCTGCACAATTCTGCTTTCTATATTTGTCAAATGTCAAATTCACAAATATTCAAAAGTCGCACTTAATACTCTCTGCACCGACAAACACCGCGCAAACACAAGTTCAAGAGCATTCAGTAAGTCCAGAGGTAAAGCAATAAATTAAAAAATGAAGAAAAGAAATTAAATAATAATACACTGAGTGTAAAATCGAATCATATCTATTAGATCTTCATGTTTATTTGATAATGATTTTCTATTCGGAGTAAGATTTAAACTAACTTAAAAGCGAAAATATCGTGTATGCCATAAATCTATGAACACATTTGCTTTTGATTCTCTAGAGAATGGATTTTCAGTTTAATTCAGTACGACTCTGTGTATTTATTACAGAATATCTATCTATCTATCTATCTATCAATCTATCTATCTATCTATCTATCTATCTATCTATCTATCTATCTATCTATCTATCTATCTATTTAATGTATATCACCGACATGGCCGCTGTCAAATGACTGAAACGAGTAAAAGAATAAACGAATATATACGTATATATTGAATGAATACCTATATTTGTATATTTTTCGAGTTATGCTTAGAAGCGATGCACGCAGGCTATGAGAAATTTCGACTAGAATCAAATGCAACAAACTTCTTCTAATGCATGCGAGAGTATCCACGCAAGTGGATATTTTGAATGTATTAATTAAGGAAGATGTTGCGTAAAGGATGTATATTCTATTACATAGATAATTTATCTGAAAGGTACGTATTTAAGTCTTTTTGAAAATATCATCATTTAGTTTAGATTCAATATAACAACTTCTACATACATACATACATACATACATACATACATACATAAATACATACATACATACATACATACATACATACATACATACATGCATACATACATACATACATAAATGCTCATGCAGAAAAAATTAAAATGCCCATTGAGAACCTCTGTACTATTAAAAATCTTGTATATAAATGTACCGTACACACAAGGGGAGGGCTGCATAATTACATTGGGCAGGCGGCTGATTCATTTAAGAAAAATATTATCTCAACCATGTCGACAGCTTCAAGAGAATCAATAAGAGATATTCAACATCTTTGGCCAATTTTGTATAGCGACGGAAGGAAGATAAAATTAAGTATAGTTTGGTCCATAGTAAGGCACGCAAAAGCATACAATATCATTTCTAAGAGATGCCGTCTCTACTCCGAGGAATCCCTGTCTATTCTGTGGACCGATGAGAAGATCATCAATAGGATTCTTGAAAGACTCTCAAGATGCCTACATGCATATAAATGTACTTTTGCACAAATTTTACGACCAAGCTGTTTCGTTGATTGGATCAACTAGAACCGTCGTCGTCGTAATCGACGGAGAGCCAATTTTCTAATTCAGTCGTCATTTGTTTACCATCTCATTTGGAAATAGGATTCGAACCTCCACACAATGATTTGTAAATTTCATTGGAAATTGTAGAATATGCAATCATCTGTGCCTCATTAGAAAAAAAAAACAAACAACAAAACAAATTGATGTGTCATGTGATTAGTAGAAATGTAATATACATCGTACGCACATAGTCACAAACACACACAATAACACACGCACGTATGAGTCTGTCTATGTGTGTGTGTGTGTGTGTGTGTGTGTGTGTGTGTGTGTGTGTGTGTGTGTGTGTGAAGCTGATCAAAAGAATAATAATTTCTTTCATTCACCCATTAACACAGTAAGAATATAACCATTGAACTTAAAAAGTCATTTTATTAAAACAAAGATATTTCACCTGTGTTTTTCAACTTCAAACACATTTAACATTTAGCGCTCAATTCCTTGTACACGACAACTAACACACAACTTCCCAAAATATAAAAGGCATTGATGAGCTCGGCTTCAATAAATTCATTGTTTATTATTATCATTGTTATTATTATTATTATTATTAATATTATTTTTATTATTATTATTATTATTATTATTATAATATTTTTTTAAAAACAATTATAAGTTTTGATTTTAACAAATCTGTTGTCTGTGCTTCAATAATGAGCATTATGAGAAGTTATTGTAACATCCTAATGTGGACCCCACGTATCAAATATATTTGACGAGCGGCGTGCACGAGACAATAGCATTTTATTTGGTAGGATCTCAAATGAAATTGTCTGACAGCAGGAGCTAATATTGCCGATTTCTCTATCATTCATTTTTATCGTATTTTTATTTTTATTTCTTCACAATACTTAATCATTAATCATAAATGTGATGATGTTAAAGTCAAAACGTTCATTATGAACACCACCGTATTTTCTTATATAGTCCAATACTGCTGCTTGCTGCTTCCTGCTATGCAATAATAACAGTCTTATGACTTTATGTGTATGTGTTTGATTGATGTGGTCGAACGAAGGGAGAAAACGAAGAAAGGAAATAAGGATAAAGAAGAATAGAACTAGTTTTAAAAACATGACTTAAGTTTTGTGAGTCATGGATGTTTGAGGAAATAAGAGCATAATAAAATAAAAATACTATGGTTTATAACAGAAGGTGAGTAAGAATACATAAACAGTTAAGGAAATTTTTGAAAAATCATTAATAATCTCTTATGGTATAAGTTTTCGTATTTCAAACATAAGAAGTCACAATAACTCTGATAAGGCGAAACAAAAATATGCAAATTGGAAGTCGAAGACGGAAGTAAAGAAGGACATAATTGCGAAAGGAGGTATAAATGTAAATTTATTACAAAATAAACAGTTTAACAGGTTTACGATCTGCTTGAGGAGATTGATATGATGTTACGGGTTATGGGATTTCTGTATTGGCGAATAGCAAATAAATATTGGAACATAGTTGGCAGTCTCAGAGAATTGTGGAGAAAATATAGGGATCTTATAATTATACATACATATACATAAACATATATACATACACACACAGACACACACGCACACACACACACACACACACACACGTACATACATATATATATAGATATTCTTATCGTACCTGCGCAGTACGATTCAATTCGGTGATGTCCGCGGCGTTCAAAACAGAAACGCACTTCAGGAATCAACGGACAAATAGCATGAGCAAAATATTGACATAGTATGGCCATTACGTCTGCACCAGCTTACTTTATTCAACTACCAACATGGAATGTAAACAAAACCGTATTGTTACAAAGCTAGAAATTAAAAGTCAGAATCTTATAAAACAATTAAAACGTTTCGCTACCAAAACAAAGGAGATTGATATCTCAAAAACTACAGAGCAAAATATTAAATATTTGATTTGTTAGTATAACTTTACATTCGTTTATAGTACATTTCATTTTGGTCTAATCTCTAATAATACAGCTCGCGTGTGCAGAATGTTTTCCTTAGAATACTGTTTTCACTTTATATTTAATTTCAGTTAATCTTATTTATATTATATTTCCTTTAAATTTAAAGATTTCTTTCATCTTCTTTCTAATTTTATCGTGGGAATGTGCACGCAAAGGAGAAAGTGGAAGCTGACAGGTTCATTTCCATTCTCGTTCTTCTTGTATAACACCGCCTACTCTTGCAGGTGTATATATGCGTGTATATATGCGTCTGTTCTACGTGTTCGCTTGTCCTGCTACTATTGGTATATTTATGTTTCTACAGAAATAAAAACACATCAACTGTATTGTAGAAAAGCTTCATGTGGTGCTCTCTGCTCTCTTGCCGTACTCTAACCCACATACCACCTCAGTCCATTGCTTTTGGCTCTCATTTTATTGCAACAGCTTTCAATTTCTGTTCTCACCTACAACCCGCCATATTCCTCCTTTTGGCGACTTTTCTCCCACGCAAGCGTGGCTGAAATATTTCTGTTATTTGCTGTTATTTCCCCCTCTATGCAACAGATAACTAATACGAAATATTGGTTTCAAGTTTTGGCACAAGGCCAGCAATTTCGGGGGAGGGAATAAGTCGATTACATCGGCCTCCCAGTGCTCTCTTCTGGTATTTATTTCATAGACCCCGAAAGGGCTGAAAACCAAAGTCGACCTCAGCGGAATTTGAACTCAGAACATAGAAATGGACGAAATACCGCTAAGCATTTTGCTCGTTGGGTTAACGATTCCGTCAGCTCTCCGCCCTAATAATGAAGAAGGTTACTTATTCATCATTGTCTATTTTAATTAACAGTTTGATATACACCACTTTCTACACGCTTACATTAATTCGAATTCTCTAGACGGTAAATAATGGTTAAATACTTCCGAATGACAACTAAAGCACAAAAATCTCTTCCATGTTTAAAATCTCTTATATTAAATAAAATGTCATTAATCAGGAAATAGTTGTTTGTTTAAAAAGATATATGTGAGCTGGGAGTCGTATTTTTTAAACGAATGGCTAAAATTAAAGTAAGCAACTACAAATAAAAACAATGACAGATGCGCTCACATACCATGCACACACACAGACACGCACACACAGACACACACACACACAGACACATTGATATGTATATATATATATATGTGTATGTGTGTGTATACACACATACACACACAATCATGTATACATAGACAATAGAAACAGGCGTATAACTTCTTATATATGTATGTTTATGTATATTATATATATATATATATATATATATATATATAAATATATATATATATATATGTGTGTGTGTGTGT
>NC_068999.1:6427544-6428149 GCF_001194135.2 Octopus bimaculoides | reverse complement strand
ATATAGATATACATATATACATATATATATAATATATATATATATATATATATATATATACACACACAGGCATCTGACAAATTCCATGCGTTTAAAGAGTTCTAACAAATTGAAACTGCTGCGTATAACATCAAGTAATACAGAATATTACTTATTCATCATTGTGTAATCTATTTTAATTAACATTTTGTTATACACCAATCTTGTACACGCTCACACGAATTTATCTTGTCTCATCGGTAAATAACGGTGGCATACTTCCGAATGACAAACTAAAGCACAGACGTCTTGTACATGTTTAAAATCTCTTACATTAAATAGAATGTCATTAATACGCAAATAGTTGTTTGTTTAAAAAGACATATGTGAGCTGGGAGTCGTATTTCTTAAATGAATTGCTAAAACTAAAGTAAGCAACTACAGAAAGAAAAAACACAGTGACAGGTCTGCTCACATACTATGTACATAAATATATACATGCGTACATTACACAAACATGTATATACAGAGAATTGAAACAGGCGTATAACTTTGTATATATGTATATGTACATGTATATATATATATATATATATATATATATATATATATATATATATATATAT
>NC_068999.1:6419522-6424679 GCF_001194135.2 Octopus bimaculoides | reverse complement strand
ATATATATATATATATATATATATATATATATATATATATATATATATACATATATACATCAGTATAGAGACGTTATACTTATATAGACATATATAATATTATGCGTACATATTGAAGCACAGGGAAGCATATATGCACAATAATGTCATGGACTTTCGCCTGGCTATTATCTGAAGTTATCCGTCATTCATATTTCCTTCAAGAGTTTAATGAACGTTATCAAAGAATGGAATCGAATCACTATACTGGAATTAATCTTCACTGAAATACGTTTCCTTCACTTCATATAATGTTACGAAGTAGAACATTATAAAAATCAACAACAACAAAATAAACAAAGCAAAAAAAAATCTGATGTATATTTTATTTTTTATTTAGATCATAACCCAAAATTACGTTTTCAGATAAACACATTTTGTTTTTATCGTTTCGTTTAGTATGTCGCTTCTACATTAGCGTAATACAATCTCTATCTATAAGTATGATCTATCTAGCATTGAATGCCTGCCAAATTATTTAGTCACTTGAGTAGACGAGTCAAGTAGTTTTGCACAACAAAATCCATATTGGTTGTGTGTTCCGCCATTTTTTCTCCCTCGCTTGTTCCGGATTGTACACTCCTTACCTTATCTGTTTGTCAATATTTTTCTCTGGAAATTTTGTTTACGTGTCTGTTTTTCTTTTTTTGTTTACTTTTACTTTTTATTCTTTTAAGACGTACAACGACATATATGTCTATATATATATGTATGTATA
Organism: Octopus bimaculoides; assembly: GCF_001194135.2. Lineage (NCBI taxonomy): Eukaryota > Metazoa > Mollusca > Cephalopoda > Octopoda > Octopodidae > Octopus > Octopus bimaculoides. Next base: position 6,423,922 of record NC_068999.1, on the reverse strand, counting down.
TGTATATATATATATATATATATATATATATATATATATATATATATATATATATGTGTGTGTCTATATATATATATATATATATGTGTGTGCGTCTATATATATATATATATATATGTGTGCGTCTCTCTCTCTCTCTCTCTATATATATATATATATGTATATATATATATGTATATATGTATATGTATATATATATGCATGTGTGCTAATCTGTGCGTGTTTGTGTGTGTGTATGTTCCTCTGTGTATGTGTGTGTTTGTGTGTGTGTGTCTGTGTCAGTGTCTGTGTAGGTTTGAAATGTTTATATTTTGGTGTGAAAGATCTAAGTAAATTAAAATCAATTAAGCTACTATAGAAAATAATCACATCAACAGAAATCTGTCGAATCTTCTAGGCGCATCCATGGCGGTGTGGTTAACGCGTTTGCTTTGCATCCGCGTGGTTTCAGATTCAGTCCCACTGTGTGGCACCTCGGGCAAGTGGTCAGGACATGCCAGCGCTTTTGTGGGAAAATTTGGTAGACGGAAACTGTGTGAAAGCTCCCCGAGTCGGACAATGTGGTCGGTGGAAGCTCCACATAGAAGTTCTATAAGGGATTAGTGCCGTGCAAGAACGCCGGAAGAGATTAAATAGATAGTCTTTTCGGCAAGAGTTTCGGGCCGGGACCTATGAAAAATTTCCAGAGTGGTTTCCGTCACTAAAAGCTCACAAGATGCTAGACGGTGGTATTAAACTACTCGGCGTATTAAGTCTACCATCCAAGGAGGCAATGGGAGGATTTGAACTCAGAAAGTAAATTAAAGGCCAGAACAAAAGCTCATCGAATCTGATCTGATGTTCTTACAAACGTGCCAATCTACCTGATGGATTGATACTTTCTATCGACCACGAAGAAAAGAAAACCAAAGTTGATCAAGATTGAGTTTGGACCTAAGGCACAAAGGGTTAGAACACACAGCGGAACACAAACTGTTCGATTAACGACACGGTTTATTTGCGGCCAATATCACGATGTAAAGGGAAAACGTTTCGTGTATCCAATTTGAATTGGCTGTTTACATGTCCTCTAGTCCTTAGTTCAAAATATACTGAGGCGTGGTGTTTCATTAGATGTTCCGTCTTTGCATATGTGGTGAAAGGTGGGAAGTGTTGGCAATCAATATTTTGTACTCTACACTTCCGTCACCAACTTAACAGAGCCGAAAGAAAATGTCGTCGTAAAGCTTTTAGATTGATTTAGGCTTCTATTGTAACTGGTGAGCATTCTGGATTTATGAAATTTAGAATTCAGAGCTGAATATCACGCATGCGGATACAAGAAGATGCTTGCATGCATACATACATACATACATACATACATACATATATACATACACACATAAATACCTAAGTACATACACACATATATACATACATGTATACATACAAATATACTTACACACATATATATAACATATGTGTGTATATATATATATATATATATACAAACACACACATATACTTATATATACATACATATATACAAACATATATATATATATATATATATTTAAATGTATGTATGTATATATGTATATATGGATATATAATCAAAGAGAGACACACAAACGAAATATATAGAAACAAGTGCGCATGCTTACGTCTGTATTTCTCGCCTTTCTTCTTGTACGTATAGATAATAATTTCCCAACAATGAGAACCCTTATATGTGTTAAAATACGCACCAATTTATTCCTCTCACCCGCAAGCTACACAGCTACTGCGTATAGGTGCTAATTGGTTCCTTTGCGTTTTCTTCTGTTCATTACGAAAACAATTCCTCGCAGAAAGAGTGCGATATTCTGAATTGTGATGCCGCTAAAACCAAGAATAAAACTGTGATGCCATGTAATAAATAAATAAATGATTACTGCTGAAACAGGAAGACATGAAACGATGGAGATACCGGAGCGTGTTGATGGTGGTAGTGGTGGTAGTTGTGGGGATGGTGAGGAAGATGATTGTCATGAAGATGATGATGATGATGATGATAATGATGATGATGATGGTGGTGGTGGTGGTGGTGATGATGATGATGATGACGACGATTATTAAGATGTCGGTGGTGAAAGCGAAAGGTAAAAAGAGGAAGAATTAAGTAGGGGTGGCAGAAAACCAAGAACTGAAGAAAAAATAGATAGCTAAGGGGGAAAGTAGTAGTCGTAGTAGTAGTAGCTGTTGTTGTTGATGGTGGTGGTGAACGTGGTGGCAGCAGCAGCAGTAGAAGGGGAGAAATAAGTACGAGAGTGCGAAGACGAAAATGAAGATGAAGAAGATGAAGAAGAAGAAGAAGCAGAAGAAGAAGAAGAAGAAAAAGAAGAAGAAGAAGAAGAAGAAGAAGAAGAAGAAGAAGAAGAAGAAGAAGAAGAAGAAGAAGAAGAAGAAGAAGAAGAAGACGACGATTAGAAGCAAATTGGAAATGGGTGAAAATAGCACATAAGATACTTTTAACAGAAAAAATAGTGACATGTAATTAACGAATATATAACTTGTTATTATTGGTATAATAATAATAATAATAATAATAATAATAATAATAATAATAATAATAATAATAATAATAATAATAAAAAATAATAATAATAACAATAATAATAATTGAAATTAATAATAATAATAATAATAATAATAATAATAATAATAATAATAAAAATAGAAATTAATATTAATAATAATAATAATAATTAAAATTGAAACTAATATTAATACTTTTATTATCCTAATTAGTATCAGCCGTATCATCATAATTATTATCATCATTTATATTTATCGTATGTACATGAATGTTGGGAATGTGAGAAATCGTTATAACTACATAAAATAACAAACTGGGGGAATCATAATTGCATTGAAGTAATTGTTAATGAAATGTTCTCGATAAAAGAAAAACCTGCTGGCATTAACGATTGGAGATAGGAGCAGCCATTTTCATTCCACTGTATTGTACCATACACGCAGAAGCATACATGCGTACATGATGGCTGCTTGCTCATTCTCTAGTAGAGCGGTCACTTGAAGTCTTTCAGAATCGGTCTTGTGTGTGAGCAACACTGGTGTGACTTTTCAGGCTGGTAAGTGACCTACACTGTTTCGCTCAGATGCTACATTCATGAGAGCCTCCTAAGAACAAAAAGTGCCCCTTGTTGGTCATCTGCATTTTTCTTGTGACGTTTCAAGCACTCAGGCAGACTTTGTCACATTTACGTTATGTTGTTATAACCGTGTACGTCACAATCCAAATAAACTCTCTGTCCGCGGCTTGTTTTCTGACTTTTCAGTCTCGTTCTGTTGAAGCAGACTCTCCCACATTCATTTCAGCTCACTCTGGCCAACCACATACTCTTTTACTCTCTTTTACTTGTTTCAGTCATTTGACTGCGGCCATGCTGGAGCACCACCTTTAGTCGAGCAAATCGACCCCAGGACTTATTCTTTGTAAGCCTAGTACTTATTCTATCGGTCTCTTGTGCCGAACCGCTAGGTTATGGGGACATAAACACACCAGCATCAGTTGTCAAGCGATGTTGTAGGGACAACCACAGACACACAAACACATACACACACACATATATATATTACATATACATATATACGACGGGCTTCTTTCAGCTTCCATCTACCAAATCCACTGACAAGGCTTTGGTCGGCCCGAGGCTATAGTAGAAGTAGTAGAAGACACTTTCCCAAGGTGCCACGCAGTGGGACTGAACCCGGAACCATGTGGTTTGTAAGCAAGCTACTTACCACACAACCAGTCCTGCACCTATATATCCATGGATTATCACATTAACATCCTTCCTAGCATCCCTCTTCAAGTTTTCATTATTTCTTCGAAATTCTCACTTTAGTCATATATTTTTTCCCCCATCGCGCCCATACAATTGCAATTTCCTCCCAGGCCCTCTCCGAGATTGTACCTTTCTTTATTAACGTTTTAATGCAACATGTTGAACTTCAGTTTAGACTTTCGTGGTGGACGCTTCCCATTCCTCGGCTCACCATGTAGGTGTCGCTTCGGAGACACGCAGTCCGACATTCTCAATAACTGACCCACTCAGCAGTTTTGGGGCTCTAAAATGATTGACTCAATACATCGACAGTGACTTCTTATAAGAATAAGGGCTGGGAATCGTCAATTAATAATAGAATTAATAATTAACAATTTTGCCAAGTAGTTCAGTATGAAAAAAACCTTTATCGGTAAAACCATTTATCATCATAAATATACAGGGATTAGCATTGAGTTGCTTCTCCAACATACTGAAAATTTAGAAATAGCAGTCAAAGAACTACTGATTCTCAACTACAAATTTTTCTATAAATGGATGGCGATATTTATGGCACACATAGAACATATA
>NC_068999.1:6417743-6419058 GCF_001194135.2 Octopus bimaculoides | reverse complement strand
TATATATATATATATATATATATATATTAATACATATGACAGTAGAAATACAAACCTATGTCTTCACATTAAGAAATGCTTTCCTGAAACAGTTACACACCAAAATGACGTGTATGTTGTCACAAGGTGATTTTTTCACACAATGTATCTCGCGCTATGCAAATTTAATTTGTAAATTATCAATATCGAACGATTTAATGAGAGCATATACTTATCAGAGTGGAAGTTAAACATTCGTTCAAAGATATAACATAAGAGAACTCTAACTGGTTCTTTTCATCACGTTTCTTTTGTCATTTATATTTGCATTGCATCAGAACTTTTATTTAAACTTAATTGTATCCTTAAAGTATTTTGAAAACGATCAACAAGTAGGCTTTGTAGAAGATTTAATTTCTAATGTAGTAAACTATATTATTATGTAGTTATAATAGATATTTCATTAATTCTATAAATGCTAGAACTTTAGTGAATGTAGTTGTACGACTAAATTTCATTTGATCTGCTTTTTATATGTTATTCAGATATGCACACTATTTCGTCAACGTTTGAGATTTAAATAATCGATTCTCTCGTGTGCGTAGTTATATCTCTCGTTTCGATAGCTGATATGAGAACTGGATTGCGTTTTTCAATAGCATTTGTCCATGCAGAGAGATGTAATCTTATCTGCGAATGTAATTCGTACTCCTTTGGCTAACCGTAAAGGGTCAGCCCAAAATAATTGTATAGATCTGTTTGTGTCATATTCAGTTTTGTTATTTCATTTCTAATTCTAAAACCCACCTCTGTTTTATTTTTGATGTTGTCAATTGTTTTATGGAGAAAAATATATTAGTTGTGAATAAATTTATTCAATTTTTAATTTGCAAAGAAAAAAAAATAGCGATAAAAGAGTCAGACAACTGCAAATCACATGACACAAACATCACCAAAAGGCGTGAAAAATGCAATAAAAAAGAAATTAAGAAAGGGAGGTAATTATGAAAGTGAACGCAGCTATGGTAATCAAAAATGTTAGCAATCAAATTTCTATGATGGTGGGAAGGAAAAATTCACACACGCACACACAAACATACACGCACAAACACACACACACATGCTAAAAAATAAAACATAAACAATAGACAAAAACAAAAACAAAAGGAGAGCATCAAAATGTAAGTTTAAGAATCAAATGTTGTTGTTATGTATAGCATCATCATCATCATCATCATCATCATCATCATCATCATCATCATCATCATCACTATTATTATTATTATTATTATTATTATTATTATTATTATTATTATTATTATTATTATTATTATTA
>NC_068999.1:6416441-6417528 GCF_001194135.2 Octopus bimaculoides | reverse complement strand
ATATATATATATATATATATACATGAACACATATAGTGCATATATTTGTATCTATGCATATAAGTATGTATATATGGTATACGTATATACTTACACACATACACACACGCACACGCACACACACACATTCACACATATTTGCGCGTGTGAGGTTGAGACTAAATATGCATTAGAGCATGTGCCTGTGTGTGCACATTCGTGTTCATATGTGTGTGTGCACGGGCGTGCGGCTGTGTGTATGTGGTGGGGTGCTCGCTTTCGTGTTTATTTCGATCAAAAATATATAACATTGATTAATAAGCTCCGATAAAAGTTTCCATTGGGTGTTAGATATAGGTATTATCATTAAAAATAGAAAACAACTTCAAAACGGTACAAAAACAATCTATTGACAATCTAAAATTGTGTATATTTTCACATCTGAAGATCCAAAATATATTTTCACAAATCACTTTAGTATGTTTTCTTTAAAGTCCACCAATATTTTCATTAATATAACGACAGATGTAGAATATTGTTATTGAATAAACATTAGTTTTTGTATAAAATCTTGATTTTATTTTTGTTCATGTTTTAACAATGGTGAGATATCTCTTGTTATAACTTACGTGAGAAAGAATATTACACTGCAGACTCCGTAAATTGTTATTTATATGTCGCTTTGCGGGTCCATATATATATATATATATATATATATATATATTTTCCTTCGATTCTTTTATTCGTTTCAGTTATTTGACTGCGGCCATGCTGGAGCAGCACCTTCAGTCGAATGAATCGACCCCCCAACAGGTCGTGCTCACAATCATGAGGTAGTGAGTTCGATCCCGGGACCGTACTGTGTGTTTATTTCGCTCAGATGTAAAAATGAGTTGCTATGTCACTGGTGCCAAACTGTATCGGCCTTTGCCTTTCCCTTGGGTAACATCAGCGGCATGGAGAGGGGAGGCTGGTATGCAGGGACAACTGCTGGTTTTCCATAAACAACATTGCTCGAACTTGTGCCTCGGAGGGTACTTTCTAGGAGCAATCTCATGGCCATTGATGAACGAATGGTGTCTTTATCCTTATATATATATATATATAT
>NC_068999.1:6414707-6415461 GCF_001194135.2 Octopus bimaculoides | reverse complement strand
TATATATATATATATATATATATATATATATATATATATGTGTGTGTGCATATGTGTATGCATGTGAGCATGTTGGCGTGTGGCCATTTCTATTTATAATAGTACGAAATAAGGGCAAAACGCAAATCACTTTAAGATTGACATAAACTTTCGAATGTTAGAGTGAAGACGTTTATGGGAATAACCACAATGAAAAAAGTCACGACGATGGCGACAGTGCTGGGGGCAGTAGCGGCGGCGACGGCAGCCATGGTAGATGCTGATGGCGATGATGATAATGATGTTGGAGACTGCGATCGTGTAGGGTGACGGTGGAGGTGAAGAAGAAATATGTCACACAGTAAAATAATTTACTCGGTTTGCCGGCGGTGATTTGGAAATGAAAATAGTTGCATATTATATTTAATGTATTTTGCCAAACGTTAACTTAATCGAATTAATTGCTTTGATTTATTTCGTATTCACACAATTTCTGAAAGAAAACAAAAGAGAAAAATGAAAACTGCATTTTGTTTAAAGCTCTGCTCTGGTTTCCATTCTTGCGTAAATTACACATACATGTGTGCGCGTGTATATATATATATATATATATGTGGTTATGAAACAAGTGTAGTCGTTTTATTATTTTAATAATTATTACTTTGTATTTTATCATAGTTTTTTTAGTGTATTTACTTATTAAATTTTTCTATATGTGACTGTGGATTTTCATGGAGGAGTTCTCAGAAAGTGTGGTTCTTTTCTCTAAATTATA
>NC_068999.1:6412160-6413878 GCF_001194135.2 Octopus bimaculoides | reverse complement strand
ATGCTTCTTACAATCTGGTTTCAAATCTCACCGAGATCAAACTACACGTTTTATATATTCTGAGTTTATTCTTTTTATTTCTTTCAGTCATTTGACCGCGGCCATGCTGGAGGGAGCTCCGCCGTTTAGTCGAACAGTTCGACCCCAGGGCTTATTCTTTGTAAGCCTAGTACTTGTTCTATCCGCGTCTTTTGCCGAACCGCTTCCGCTAAGTTACGCGGGGATGGAAACACACCAAGATCAGTTGTCAGGGCGGTGCTCCAGCATGGCCGCAGTCAAATGACTGAAACAAGTAAAAGAACAAAAGAGTAAAAGAATAAATATTTCATAGGCAAAACACTTTGAAAGTTGACTGGATTTTATCTAGTTTCAACAACATCTATGCAGACCAACAGAGGTCCCTTTTTATTTAGGCAAACGTTCTTCATTAATGTCCCTGTTTTCATCTCGGAAGTTCTAAGCATATGTTTACACCATGATATCTCCAAACTAGATAAGACCAGTACAGAATTTGGCACTTTGCTTAGACACAACTATTGCCCTTTCACAATTATCCAACACGTTATTAAGTAGAAATATATTTATGGACATTATTTCTAGAGTGAAATCATTAAAATTGGCCAAATTACTTTCACACATTTCTTCACAGAATTCACATCAATGTCTAAACAATATGGTAATTTCTTCAGAATTTAATGAAATTTTAGCGAATTTATCATAGAGAACAGTGACATTAGATCACTCTATATAATCTTCATTAATTAATGAAATGGTTTTAATTGTCCGTGAGGCTGCTATGGTGTTTTGTTTCTCTATCACATAATTTCTCCTTTACCTGATGTTATATTTAACTCATATTGCACTCATTCATTTAGTGGCCGTGAAAGACTATTTTCTAGGTCCAACCATTATATAGGCAGATATACCCAGCTTATTTAAAAGAAACCAACAAATATTCTGTTAGTGTTGTTATACTGTATGCAGCAAAACAGGTAAAATTGATTACAAAAAGCTGAAGAAACAAATGAAACCACTCAAGACACGTTATATTTTGTCAACGCCATATCTTTTAGATAGTGACCCTGTAAGTTGTTGTTGGCACTCCGTCGCTTACGACGACGAGGGTTCCAGTTGATCCGATCAACGGAACAGCCTGCTCGTGAAATTAACGGGCAAGTGGCTGAGCACTCCACAGACACGTGTTCCCTTAACGTCGTTCTCGGGGATATTCAGCGTGACACAGTGTGACAAGGCTGACCTTTTGAATTACAGGCACAACAGAAACAGGAAGTAAGAGTGAGAGAAAGTTGTGGTGTAAGAGTACAGCAGGGTTCGCCACCATCTCCTGCCAGAGCCTCAGTGGAGCTTTAGGTGTTTTCGCTCAATAAACACTCACAGCGCCTGGTCTGTGAATCGAAACCGCGATCCTTTGACCGCGAGTCCGCTGCCCTAACCACTGGGCCATTGCCCCTCCACTACCCCGTAAGTACAGACGATATATATATATTCCAACGTATTTTAGCTGTATTTAAATTCATCTGTGAAGAATAAACGATTCGTTACTTTCAGCAATAGAGACGAAAGCAAAAGTAGGTAGACGTACGATATTGTATAGGAGGAGGAAAGAAGTGTTCATATCTGGGAGAATATTGTGGGGGTGGGGGAAGAATAATTATTCAAGGATGTCGAACATTTAAAGTATACATATTGATAGCAGC
>NC_068999.1:6408277-6411616 GCF_001194135.2 Octopus bimaculoides | reverse complement strand
TATATATATATATATATATATATATATATATATATGTATAAGGTTGTACACCCAGGTAACAACCAGGAGCGACTTTGGATTTAATTATCTCATGATGGCTTACAGAGCTACTCAATGAAATAAAGTGAACGCTGACGGAGAATATGTTAATAATATGATTGTATTCGATTATCAATGAACTTTCATGAAATCAAATCATGTTTACATGTTCCTTGATGTATTTAAATACGGAATTTGTTTTACTAAATCTGAGTCGAAATATATTTTGGATGTGCTAACAGTAGCAAGAATCACGACTACACTCGACTGGTGACTCTATCTATTCAAGACAAATATGTTTGCTTAATCTAGTTAACTGCAGTTAAATACCGAATATTTGAAACCCACTCCCAAAGCTTGAGAAAAGATTAACTTGTTTATGCAAAACTGCAGACTCATTTAAGTGCGTTTAGTACAACAGATCAGGAAATAACATGTCAAATTTGCACTGTAACTTTGTTGTGATTCTAAAAATAATTCCATTTACACTAGGAAAGAACTGATAATTCGAATCTTTTCTACTTTTCCTTCGATGGAAACTAAAAATGAAATTAAATAAACTTAGTTTAACGACAAACTGAAACATCTTCTCAGACCAGCTACAAGTTTTGGGTTATCAGATAAATTCGTTCGTTATTTCTACTTGGCATTCTATCATCATATAGTTAACAATAGGTAAAATTTATTTAAATTTCAAAAGCAATAAGCAAAAGTTGTAGAGGATGAACAGAAGTACAAAAATAAGGGACCAATCTATCTGACAGATTGATAGGGGCCAAATGTCATATGAGACCATCTTAACAAAAGGAAGATAGACAAGTAGGCGCATATTATCCAACATGTTTTTCCTTTCTTAGGGATGTAAAGTATAACGTGAGGGAGAGTTTTCTATGCTATTTCTATAAAGGAGAATGACAAGTTAGAAAGTTTCTCGTTATGTATTTACCTGTAGCAGGTGAGCTAAAGACGTTGGTACGTGTTCATTCGCATTGTTAGGAATGACGGTGTCTTAAATCCCATCTGAGTATCTTCGAAACACAAAAAAATCAGAAAAAGTATTGAGTAACGTAATCTTTCGATATATTGGGTTCTCAGATGAATTTGTCCGTTTTCTCTCTTCTATTTTAAGAGTTTCCAATTCTATCTGGAATAACGCAAAAAATATTTTTTGTATAGTGTTTTTTGGTTTTTTTTTTAGCACCTCTGTCACTTTCATTTATCCCATTTGAAGCATTAATAAGTTTCGCCTCTTTTCAAACTTATGTCGATGGAGTGACAAAGGGCAGAAGAAAAATCGAAAGAATTTATGTGGCAACACAATATTAAATTCACAAAAATTGTCGAAGATTTTCGCAGGTGGAACGCATTTGATCTTAAATATCTTCTCATTGGACGAGGTATAAAACAATAGCAAGAAACATTTGAGGTGTTGCTAGAATACCAAATATTTCGTTAAATTGTGGTAGCAAGCGCTCTTATCTTACGTTCAGGCAAACGCTGCTGGATACCAAAAAAGCCTCAGAAACACTGAAACACAGAATTTGATAGCCAAACATCATTGCCCGAAAGTTTTGTCAAGAACTTTTCGGGAAAAATTTGGAAAAAAATTGTGAAATTTTACCAAACCCGTAATTCTTACAGAGCAATGTGTTGGAGAGAACAAGATTTTTAGAGGCAGAATGGCAGCAATTGTTCAGATGTCTTATACAAGTCTCTCCGCTTTACGTCACTCGTGTTTATCTACGAGAAACTGATGAAAATCTACATAAATATTTATTCATATAATTATTTATACAACCATGCATACATATACATGTATATATATGTTTGCATATTTATGTGAATGTATATCTATATGTTTGTGTATGCATGTGTGGGCGTGTGTTTGGACTTATCCTCCTTACAACAAAGTCACCGTAGTTTCAGCAAGGCATCAATCGAAAAATGACATCATCTGCGTTATTATTATTATTATTATTATTATTATTATGAGCTAACGCGATTAACATATCAGAAACTATCTCTCACACATACGTACATACAAACATCTATACATACATACATACATACATGCACATATATACATACACATATTAACATATATGTATATATGCACGTATGCCATATGCATATATATGTATATATATATATATATATATATATGTATATATATATATATATATATATATATATATATATATATATATATATATATATATATATATATATGGCGGTGATATTGTATTTGTTTATATATGAATATCTATATGAATCGCATAACGTGCTATCGTTAAAGAAAACAAAATTATCGTTTTTTCATATATTTTTCTATATTCTTGGCCTCTGGAATACATTCTACAATTTGATTGCAATTCTATTCCCATGGTTTTTGTGTTATCTCATTTCTCTCAAGCCTTACGTTTCTTCTTCTTCTTCTTCTTCTTCTTCTTCTTCTTCTTCTTCTTCTTCTTCTTCTTCTTCTTCTTCTTCTTCTTCTTCTTCTTCTTCTTCTTCTTCTTCTTCTTCTTCTTCTTCTTCTTCTTCTTCTTCTTCTTCTTCTTCACCATGGTCATGATCTTCCACGGCATCATCATCACCATCGTCATCATTAGCGTCATCGTCGGCGTCGCCATGATCGCCCTGGTCAACCTCTTGATCCTCATTTATATCCAACAACCATTACCCCCGGCATTTTTGAGATGCACCATCATGTTCAACACCATCATCATCCTCCTCCTCCTCATCATCATCATCATCAACATCATCATCATCATCATCATCGTCGTTGTTATTTATCCTCGTTGTCTTCATCCTTCTCCAAATCCTCCTCCGCCTCCACCTCAACATTATCATCGCCACCACCGCCATCTCACCAACATTATCATCGTTGTCAGCCTCCTCATCTTTGTCGTCCTCATCAGTGAGAAATAAAATGAGAGTGGAGGAGGAAATAGAAACGTTTTGGCACGGGTCGTTTCATTTCGTTGCTTTTCTTTGTGAAACTCTCTCTCTCTCTCGCACACACTCACTCTTTCTCTCTAGCAATGTATCCATGTATGTACGTATGTATGTATATATGTACGTATGTTTGTATGTATGTATCTTTCTGTTTGCCTGCCTGCCTGCCTGCCTGTCTGTCTGTCTGTCTCTCTGTCTCTGTCTCTCTCTCTCTCTCTCTCTCTCTGTATATATATATATATATATATCTGTCTCTCTCTCTCTCTCTCTCTCTCTCTGTATATATATATATATATATATATATATACTCCTATCTTACTGTCTGTCTCTCTGTCTCTCTGT
>NC_068999.1:6404473-6405291 GCF_001194135.2 Octopus bimaculoides | reverse complement strand
GATTATTATTATCATTATTATTATTATTATTATTATTATTATTATTATTATTATTATTGCTATTGTTATTATTATTGTTATTATTCAGTATTCTTCTTCTTTTTCTTCTTCTTCTTCTTCTTCTTCTTCTTCTTCTTCTTCTTCTTCTTCTTCTTCTTCTTCTTCTTCTTCTTTGCTGATTACGTATTCCAACTAGATTTTGTTTGTTTTTCTATGTTGGCTTACAGTTTAAGAAAGAAGAAGAAGAAGAAAAAACAGAAAGAGAAAAAAAAAACATTCTACTGAAAATTTGTTTGAATGTTGTAACATCGAATGCAGATTAGTGAGTAATATTGGATAATGTAAGAGAAGGGAAGTTTTAATAAAACTGATGATGCTCATAATGATGATGACGATGATGATGGTGATGGTGATGATAGTGATGGTGATGGTGATGATGATGATGATGATGATGATGGTGATGATGATGATGGTGGTGGTGGTGAAGATGTTTGTGATAATGTTGCTGGTGATTATGATAATGGTGATAATGGTGATGATGGTGATGATGATGATGATGATGATGAACGTAGCGACGCCAATGACCTTTGGTACGTGGACCATGACGACGACGGCAGTCATAACCGCCATAATAATAATAATAATAATAATAATAATAAAATAAAAAAAAAGACTTATTCTTTGTAGGCTCAGTACTTATTCTATCGGTCTCTTTTGCCGAACCACTACGATTCGGGAACGTAAGCACATCCCAATCAGTTGTCAATCGATGGTGGTGGTGGTGGTGGTCATGGGGGGGGGGAACAAACGTAGACACA
>NC_068999.1:6403656-6404463 GCF_001194135.2 Octopus bimaculoides | reverse complement strand
ATATATATATATATATATATATACAACGGGCTTCCTCCAGTCTCCCTCAACCAAATCCACTCACAAGGCTTTGGTCAGTCTGAGGTTATAGTAGAAGATACTTTCCAAAGGTATCACGCAGTAAGAAACATGTGGATGGGAAGCATGTGAACCCGGAACCATGTGGCATGGAAGCAAGCTTCTTACCACACACTCATAGCTGCTCTTATCCTAAATCTATCTTAAATGTTAGCCCGAATCAATGACAGGAAGAATACCTTTTTCCATTCTCCGTAGTCGCACGGAATCTCATTCCACAACCTCGCCAAGGAAGTGACAGATTAAATGCTGCTTTTTAAATATCGCTAAATACATGTTATGAAATGCTGTTATAGCCATGTGTTAATGGAATTCTCAATGAATAGAAGACGAAAATATTCGCACGAAACTGTTTTCTCCTTATCGAGTTACTGATTTCAATGGAAGAAATATTCATCTGTATATCTAGTGTCATAAACGCCTTCTTCTTGTCCGTCACAAACGTTTGTTGAGACTATGGGAAGCGAACCCGCTCCTTCTTACGAACGCTAAATGTACAACCATTACACCGGGGCTGTTGGTGTTGTGGTAGTATATTTATCGTTCGTGAGAAGGAGTGGGTTCGATCCCCATAGTCTCAATATATATATTTTCGATTTTCTATATTTTACAGCAGACTCAATGTTCTAATCATGCATGGGTTATTACATTTTCCGTCTTCTTACATGCTCCCCACTATATATATATATATGTATGTATATATATATATATATATATATATATATATAT
>NC_068999.1:6401555-6403334 GCF_001194135.2 Octopus bimaculoides | reverse complement strand
ATATATATATATATATATATGTGTGTGTGTGTGTGTGTGTGTGTGTGTGTGTGTGTGTGTGTGTGCGTGATATATCTGACATACTAGGGCAGAATCTTAACATAGTCATTGCGTCGGCAAATATCGGATAAGTGGGCAGCAACCTGATATTGAAAGCAAACATGTATTATTAAAGACAAAATAATCAGTGAAATAGACAGGGTTAATAATGACAGTACTGTAAATTTTATATTTAGTATTTAATACGCCGTACGTAATTCATTTAGCTTCAATAAATCAAATCCTCTTTTACATTTATCTTGCAGTTTACAGCTCCCTGCTGTCTGTGACCTTTGCATAATCGATATTCTTCCAAAACCTCACGACGCTCTGCTGTGGAATCCTTTTTATCAATGGAAATTGATGAGATGCCTAAAGACACGAAGGAATTTCATGATGTCGTCAGTCTTTCTAAAGAACCTTTGATAATTCTGGAATTCTATATTCTTATATTTCAAGTGAATGCCATCGATTGGAGTGACATCATCGGCGATATTCTTGATATTTTTCTTCAAAACGTTTAATGAAAGACATTATGGATTTTGGATTTAGAGAAGTATTATTACAGAGGGCAACATTTCTATGCTTTATTTTTCTTTTGAAAGTCACACATATGTTGCAGCTACGACAAAACTTTTAATTAGACGATCGGTAGAAAACAGTAGAGAGATGGAAAATTATTTCTTGCAGTGTTTCGATAATTAAGTTGTGTCTTTTGCTCTTTAGGTTCTGAGGTTAAAGTAATTGATAGAATAAGTACCAGTTTAAAAGTGGGGACCTTTTTTCATATTTCAACGTTTCCAGCCACTGAAACATGTTTTCTAAGAGAATTCTGCTGCAAACCTACGCAAGGAGACAGTGAAAAACAAAATAGAAATTTTGAAAGAAGTAGCTATAAAATCAGTTATTAAGCATCTGTTAAACATGGATGCTTAATAACTAATAATATAGGGTCCACCCGAATAAATTAGTAATCAAAGGGGGTCCATGTATACAATATGTATGAGATCCAATCGGTTTGAGCAAGAATGAAATGGTTGGATAACATTCACAGTCTCACTTGATCGCTATTGGGAATTCAGCTGGAAAGTTTAAAGACGGTTGCTTCTCATGGCACCCTTCATCTTCCTCTCAAAAATTTCTTAGCTTGTATCAAAATGAGAAAGCTTATTTAAGATGTGAGTTTGAGTGTCACTGAAGTCGAGTTTTCTTTTACCCTTGTCGACATACTAATGTGCCAGTCGGTTATTAGTGTCAATGGTACAACTATTCGCGTGTGTTTTTTCCATACAGAAGCCCACAGAAACACACCTACAGAAATACACTAACTATAAAATTAAACTACATCAAAGAAACACATAAATCGATGTATATCTATATCGGTAATAATAGTAAACTTACAATATCTAAATGATATACTAAATAGCGACCAATCTTTAAGTCTATACAAATTTTAAACCCACCAGTCTTCCATAGTTTCTACTATAAAAATGAGTAAAAGCTTTATATTCAATTCTCTCCTAAACAAAACATGATTGAATTTAATTTAATGAATAATATTATAATTATGAGTGAAATACGTTATTTCATATATATACATATATAAAGTAACGCACAAAGGAAAAAATTCCTTCAAAGGGGTGTGTAAAACATCCAATTCACTGGTACGTCAGTTGAATACCACACACACACACACACACACACACACACACACACACACACACACACACACACACACAC
>NC_068999.1:6397240-6401004 GCF_001194135.2 Octopus bimaculoides | reverse complement strand
TATATATATATATATATATATATATATATATGTATATATGTATATATATATGTATATATATGTATATATGTATGTACATTTTTATATAAGTATATATATATGTATGCATATATATATATGTACATATATATGTACATATGTATATATATATATGTATATATGTGTGTTTATATATACACACATTCCACATATACATACAGGCACTGACACACGCAGGCGCGCGTGCACATACACACATATTACTATATATATATATATATATATGTGCATGTATTTTGGGGAAAATGAAATTGCACATTTTAAAGTGATATGCCGATAGATAACTAGAACACATTCAAGATATGAATACAACGACCAGTATAAACCAGTACGGCGCCAAAACGAATAAATGCGATGAACGCATCAAGACAATCGTCATAAAAAAAAAAAGATAATATAGAATACGCGTGGGATAAGAATGAAATAAAAATAATAACGAAATTGACCAAGGAATTAATATTGGAAATCCGAATAGGAAAAAAATATAAATAAAACGAAACGAACGCAACATATATTAAAATGTAAGGATCTATACGCACTGCCAATTTTGCACTAACATATACATACATGCATATAAATATACATACCAAAATAATGCATACATACGTATATACATACATACGTATATACATACATACATCCATACATGTAACACACTGCCTAATACCAATCTTTAAAAATTAAGCTTCACAAAACCAGAAAGGAGAAAGCTGATTCGAAGACTACAAATGCAATCCATCACTGGAACTGTAAAAATCTGTAAAACTTTTCAGAGGTTTAGCATTGAAATATATATGATCATGTCTCGATATGTAACTATATGCATGAGAATGCATACATAAAACACAAATCTGCACATATATGCTTACATACATACATACATACATACATACATACATACAAACAAACAAACAAAAATACCCTCCTGTTGATGTTGAAACAGCAATGAAGGAACCTTGGATCTAGGTTAGAAACCGGTTCTTTCTTTATTGGCAAGAAATCTTGGAATAAAGAGGATAATTATTTCCTTATTGCCCACAGGGGGCTAAACATAGAGGGACAAACAAGGACAGAGAAGGGGATTAAGTCAATTACATCGACCCTAGTAATTAACTGGTACTTATTCAATCGACTCCGAAAGGATGAAAGGCAAAGTCGACCTCAGCGGAATTTGAACTCAGAACGTAACGGCAGACGAAATACCGCTAGGCATTTCGCCTGACATGTTAACGTTTCTGCCAGCTCACAGAATAATGACATGCATATATCTGCAAAGTCGCGTTTGAGTATTGCCATCGCCTGATAGAAAGTCTTACACATGCGAAGGCTACGACAAATTTGCACAAAACCCTCCACATCCGGTTTGTTTGTGGCACTGGCGAAGATTTTTAAGACATTCCATAAATTCGCCATCAGATATTCTTTAGGTGAACAGATACACACATTTGGGTGTCTGCATCGACAGCTTAACGAACGAACCACCTCATCCACATCTTTACAAATACCGGGAACATTTTCGACTCAAAAAGTCCGTTCGCTTTGTTAGAGACCAGCTTGAATCCGCTTAAGAAATTAAATAAAACTCCAGGCTAAATTTGACAACTTTTCATGTTTCGCTTTTTCGTTTTCATGAACAGCTTCATATATTGGTGGACAATCGATGATGTAAAGTATAACGATTAAAATTGTGGTTGACATAAAGTTAGCTGACTGGAGGTCAGGGTGCCATCTGAATATTGGAAAAAGTGTTACTTGTATCAGTTATAAAAGTGCCGACATCATGATTGGTGTGTTTATTGGCATAAAAATGACCGTCCCCAAATATGTGTGTGCATGTGTGTATGTGTTAACACACGTCAATATACCTACTATATCCGTACGTAATATATCACACTCCGTGATATTTCCAATTCGGAGAATTTATTTCTCATTTTAAAATACATTCATAATCAAATCAAGGAGAAACGTCTCGAGCAAACTCACCATTATTTGGATATCACCATATTTTGATTTAATTCTCTTTCGATATTACTTTAGATAAATATTCAAATATTCTTTTTAAATTGACATTTGAAAATTTAAAATGATATTTTTTCCTCAGTGGATTTGAAATTTTAATGTATGATTTCATCGTTGCAACGGAAAATGCTGAAAGTTTTACACATAAAATTACATATAGCTAAATATTTGTTTTCCTAAACATTTTTCAATTTTCTTGTGAAATAAATAATCTCGCTAAAATGTCCCTCTCTATTAAATCCTTAAGGATGAGCAAGTAAAGCTGAGAAGCATGAATTCTATATTATTCTATTTCTATATTACCACACGAAATAAATTCTAATAAGAATCATTTTAAAATGTCCGTCAACTGGTTCATGGCTGAGTCTTCATCGGTGATGACTTCGCCGATCAGATGTTCAAATGAGGGCAACACTCTTGTAGCATCATTAAATTATCAGGTAAAATGTTTCACGGTATTTCTCCTGGCTCTTTGTGGAGGCGCAATGGCCCAGTGGTTAGGGCAGCGGACTCGCGGTCATAGGATCGCGGTTTCGATTCCCAGACCGGGCGTTGTGAGTGTTTATTGAGCGAAAACACCTAACGTTCCACGAGGCTTCGGCAGGGGATGGTGGCGAACCTTGCTGTACTCTTCCATCACAACTTTCTCTCACTCTTACTTCCTATTTCTGTTGTGCCTGTAGTTCAAAGGGTCAGCCTTGTCACACTGTGTCACGCTGAATATCCCCGAGAACGACGTTAAGGGAACATGTGTCTGTGGAGTGCTCAGCCACTTGTACGTTAACTTCACGAGCAGGCTGTTCCGTTGATCGGATCAACTGGAACCCTCGTCGTCGTAAGCGACGGAGGGCCAACAACAAACCTGGCTCTTTACATTCTGAGTTCGATTTTTCACTGGCGTCAAATTCGGCAGACGAAATATTGCTCAGCATTTCGCCCGGCGTCCTAACGTTTCTCCCAGCTCGCTGCCTAAGTCAATCCATTCTTAAATGCAGACAGGTCCTTCTCGAGACGACTAACGCAGGCTCTAAGGCTTCGATAGAGAACTCTACTTTCACAGTAGAATGCTGCAGCAAACCAATATTTTTGTAACATTCAATGTTTCGTCTTTACGTTCCTCATTTTCAAAATCTACATACTAATGTTCAATCTCCGACAGGATACTAAGTTCTTACTAAATAAATATCACAATGCATTTTGTTTCTCCGCCTGCGATTTCTATCTCTCCCGGTCTATCGTTGGACATGATAACATCTGTTAGAGTGAACACACTGGCTGAGTTTTATGGATGTACAACTAGAGTTTCTGCGAATTTACATTCGTATTTCTAAGTGAGATTTGAAATAACAGTTGTTATCGCCTATTAAGTTATCGCTAGGTAATTATGGGTCGATGTCGACAAACCTATAAATTGCAAACGAAATCAAATTCGATTTTAGAGATCTGGTACCATTTTGATTGAAATACACATACCTATACAGGCACGAACAAACACGCACACCCTCCAATTTATACTCATATCTTTGTGTATCTATGTATATATATAGTATATATAAACTCCTAAACACATAACTATATATAAATATATACATATATATCGTTGCTGTTATGTTAATCTCTCAGTCATACATACGTACATACATACATACATACATACATACATACATACATACATACATACATATATATATATATATATATATATA
>NC_068999.1:6396085-6396597 GCF_001194135.2 Octopus bimaculoides | reverse complement strand
TATATATATATATATATATATATATATTGATATATATAATTTGTATGTGTGTGTGTGTCCATATGTATAAAACTTTAACTTAGATGTCAACTTAGAAATTTGGGGTAAATTTCCTTAACTAATTTCTCTCGATCTCGTTTATTTTTTTACGTGTGTGTATTTGTGTGTGATTGTGTGTGAGTGCGCATGTGTCTGTCACTCTGTCTGTTTGTCTGTCACTATATCTATCTATCTATCTATCTCACTTCCAGACTCATTCATTTTTTAGTTAATTCTCCTGTTTAGCATCGTCTTATATCTTTCTCGTTGATATTTATGTGTGATCGTACATGAAGACAACGAATAAAACAACTGCGCAGGCTCAGGCGCACGCACACACATGTATGCTATAGTATTTAAGTCTATAGTTAGTATGTAGCAACGGCACAATGGAGTGGATCATCATAACGAAATTTTCTCATTGTAGCAACACTAATAAACCATCATATGATATCTGATGACGAGGATGATAT
>NC_068999.1:6390833-6395843 GCF_001194135.2 Octopus bimaculoides | reverse complement strand
TATATATATATAAATATATATGGTGTATTATAGAACCAAGGGCGATCTCAGTCCGTAATATGTTTTACCTCATGTTCGCAACCGAACAACATCGGCAGGGAACAGGCTACTCGCTGCTCCTCGTGTTTGTATCTAGGTGTAAGTCGTCTTATATATGTATATTTGTGTATGTACATACATATATAGACATATATATGTGTAGCATATATGTATATATATATATATATATACACACACACACACATATATATATATAATCAATTCCAGGATATAAACCTCTTATAGGAATGGTTCCGTCCAAGTTAATTAACATTGTCTACAATTGTTTCAATTCACACTGAATTGAATATTTTGTGTCTGTTAAAATGTCTCAACCGGTCAACATGTAACTCCCTTAATGTCCTTTTACCCTAATGATGTTCTGCTCAAAATCTTCAATTTAATGTGGATTGAAACAACTGTAAGCAATGTTAATTAATATATATATATTAATTTTATCCATAAAATCTCTCCAATTTCTTGCTTAATAATAATAATAATAATAATAATGATAATAATAATAATGATAATATATATATATATATATAATTATTTAATAATAAATAATATATATGTATATATATAAATATATATAATAATAATATATGTATATATCTATCTATATACACATATATATATATATACATATATATACATATATATATATATATATATATATATATATATATATATATATATATATATATATATATATATATATATATATATACATATATATACACACACACACACACACACATATATTTCACATACTTAAACGCTGAAGAGTGTCAGTGACATAACTAAACACATAAGTGTGAAACAAAACTAAAATTTTCAAAATGATATGGCTGCGTCTATCACCTGTTCATGTCTGCTAGTGTTCAATCTCACATCATACTATTCCACTCCTTTTGTATCACCTTACCTGTATATAATTCAGGTAGGAGCTGATTTGGATCAAATAATGTTATGGTTTTTACATGTCTTGCTACCTATATCTAAATCTATCTAATCCATCGTCACTTGGTCTTTAAGTAATCAGATATAATTGAAGTAGAAACAAAAATCGATTATTTTTTCTACGTACGAATCAACACCTGCCTCATCGATTTACGATGGAAATCAAAGAGGAAAGCGCAAACCTACCTGAAACTCATGAAATCATAATAGGAACCGTTCGAGAGAAATTGGCAGCTAAACCCAGACGCAAACAAAATGTGAAAATCAGTGGTTGATTTTTATCGCTTTTCTACTTATGAAATATTGTTGTTGGAACAGAAGACAAATGAGAGAAACATAAGTGCATCACATGCACTCATCTATACGTATGTATACTCTTACACACACATTTATATGTATGTATTTCGACACTTTGAGAAATAGGGAGAAAGCAACTGTAATTATATTTAGAAACGGACTGATTAATAATTAAAGGTCATTTCAGACAGAATCAGCGAACTGTTATGTTCCTCATTTCGCTTCTTACACTGAAGCTGATATCAAATAATGGAGTAGGCATATAATTTGAAATAGCGATGGTAGCTCTAAAAGTTATTATTGTTATTATTATTATCATTAATATTATTATTATTATTATTTTTAATAATAATAATAATAATAATAATAATAATAATAATAATAATAATAATAATAATAATAACAATCGTTTCTACTGTAGGCATAATTATAATAATGACAACAATTATTCCAATCGTAATTGGTGCAATTGGCACACATCCAAAATACTTCCCAAAAGACTGAAAGAAGTTGGAATTGAAACTCGCGTCGTTGTCATCCTGCTTAAATTTACCATGTCATATTCTGCAAGATTCCGAGAGAAGATCTTGCAGATTTGAGGAACCTTCTCGCCAAACATCAAAATAAAATACCTGTTGACTAAATTAGCATGTACTAGCGTTAATAATAACGGTTTCCAATTTTAACACGGAGCCGCAAGATTTTGAGGAGAGGCGGAGCAGCAGATGATATCCCGCATAACTTGAATGAAACTTGAATGATAATATAAAAGGATGAATGCTAAATTCGACCGAAATTCGGCAGAAACCTTACTGCATTCGTTTTCAACCTGATCCATATTTTTGAACCTCCGTCTGTGTAGGAAAAAAATTGTAATCTGATGGTGCAGGTCTTGTATTGTCGGTAGGATGCGTCTACATTTCCGGTTCCTCATCTCCAGTTTGTGATTGGTCACAGGATTTGTGCGTGTGCTGGTGCATTATCATGCTGTAGGATTTCGTGTCTTCGATTGACCAACACCGGATGGGGAGATTTTAAAGCATCACACCCTCGCTGCAGTTGTTGAGCATAAAGGCTAGAACTCATAGCGTTACCATCTGGGACACGCTCAAAGTTTAATTTCACCAGAATCTGATTTTGATACTGCGCTCTGAGTTCAAGTTCATCCATACCAGCTTAAACTTTGATATCTTTCGAAAACGGTAAAACTAAGTCCGAGTCTAGAAGACTACATCTGAATTATTAACATGTTGGGTGGTATCTGTTCAGTTAGGTTTGTTTCTCAGCTCACTATTATCTGACGACAACTTCTGCCATTGCATTAGCACCTGAGCCAGGGTGTGTCCGATTTATTTTTCTCTCGGACAATATCGACGAGCGTGGATAAGCATTTTATATATTTCCACAACAAATCTTGTCCAGTCGTGCTCGCGAGAGAGAAGCGTGATTGGTGGCGACATCAATTCTACCTTCGATAGAATACTGACAAAAATCAGACAAAATGCAGTGCTGTTATAATTGTAAAGATATCTCCCACTATAAATTTTGACGTGTATGCGTATGTGTGTATGCATGCATATATGCATATATATGAGTACGTGCGTGTTTGTATATCTATACATACGTCCGTATTTCATATATATATATATATATATATATATATATATATATATATATAGGCGCATATAGATATACGCTACATGTGTAGGTATAAGTGCACGAAAAAGATGCTGAAACTATCATTGTTTGTGTGTGTGTGTATATATAATAATCATGTATGTTTATTATATATCTGTGTTTATATATGTATATAGACACACACACACATAAATGTATACCTGTTCTGCACACACAGACATATATATATATATATATATATATCATGTAGTTTGTCGAAATTTGGAGGCTAATAGAAAACAAATACTATGTGGACAGTAGAGTTTGACAATTTCCTCTGTAACACCTCCCCCTACTTAATTTCATCTCCTCTTCCCCATCCTCACATTTTGACGTTTTCTTCGTCTCGCTTTTCTAACGTTAACAAACGACGAAAAGGAAAAAAAAAAAAAAAACTAGATACAAAAATATATAAAACAAAACGAAGAATCAAAACAATGAGAAACTGCGTTATCTTTGAAGCGTAAAGACGGAGACTGGGCGTCAGATCAATCATTATGCTTCATTGATCTGCGAAAGGATGTCAGAGCGAGATCGCCAGCTTAATAGAATTGTGACCACGACTGAAAAATAAATACAAGTTCCATAAGAGTCTACTACTACTACTACTACTACTACTACTACTACTACTACTACTACTACTACTACTACTACTACTACTATTACAGTTCTAACTGGTTTGTCTTTGTAACTTTTGGTTTCAGTAACTGTATAGTAAATATACTCGATCATCAATGGTCAACCTTCTTTTGAACACGCCTTTTCTCACCGTGAGAGGGCGTGTGCATACATACATACATCTCCATGTATGTATGTATGTATGTATGTATGTATGTATGTATATATGTGTGTGTGTGTATATATATATATATATATATATATATATATATATATATATATATTGACTGCTAGCTCCAAAAGTCTTTTTGTCCTCTCTGTTTTTTTCCTCTTGTTCCTTTCTGTTGAAGAGCGTAGGCTCGAAACGTAAAAGACTTTCTCACCTTCCCATGAGTTAAACTTAAACACCTATTTGTTGTTTATTTCCTATATAATTGCAAATAAACGTGAGAAAACATGTTGGGAAAATGTGTGCCAAAGCTGATGGCTGCTGCATGATTTCAGTGACTTAAACAATTAATCCTTCCTATGATATAAGAACTGATAGATTTTACAGTAGTGCCCCAGATTAGCCCCTTGGTTGTACGTCTTTGCTCATCTTGAGTTACTGCACCAGTGAGTTTGTTATTTATTTAGGTCTGTGTATGAAAGTGGAGGTAGCCAGTAGGGGTTCGTGTCGAGTGCTGTATAAAAAAATCTAACGCGTTCTTGATAAGTCCAAATTTACACTACACACACACACACACACACACACACACACACACACACACACACATATATATACACATATATGTATACATATGTATTCAGACATGCAAGCAGAAACGCGCACACTTTGATACGAATACACACAGACCCGCTCACGCTCACGCCCACTCACAGACGTACACACACACACACACCCACACATACATATATATATACATTTATATGTATATATATAATATATTCAGACATATACGCACATGCAAGCACGCACGCGCACACGCTGCTATGAATAAACACACGCGCACACGTTCACACACGATCACACAGGCACACACACGCACACACACACACACACGCGCACATATATATACACATATACATATGTCTCAGGTATTCGTTGGTTCTTCAGTCACATAAGTTCATCAAACCTTTGATATTTGAGAAGAAAGAGACAGGAGAGTAGAGAGGAACAAAGAGAGAGAGAGAGAGAGAGAGAGAGAGAGACATAGAGGGAGAAAGGGAGAGAAAGAGAGAGAGGTTTAACACAGAGACTGACTGACAGTGAACAAGGTTAACCTTTTACTATCTTTTCCGACTATTAGCAGCCATTCAAAGTTTACATTTCATTCTTTATATATGTCTTTGATGATCGATATCACACACACACACACAAACACACACACACACACACACACACACACACACACA
>NC_068999.1:6387896-6388490 GCF_001194135.2 Octopus bimaculoides | reverse complement strand
TATATATATATATATATATATATATATATATATATGTATATATATAAAATGCCATGGGGTCGATTTTTTCGACTAAAACCCGCCAAGGCGGTGCCCTAGCATGTTCGCGGTCAAACGGCTGAAAGAAGTAAAAGGAAAATTATTTTTTAGAAAAATACATATATATATAAATGCAAAATACAAATATACATTTGTATTTTTATGTATATTTGTGTATATATGTGACTATATATCAATGTAGGTATCCGTGTACGTATGCATGTAAGAATATATTTTTTTAGCATGGCAGATGCTACAACCAAATATTTTTGGCCAAATCCAGTATATATTTTCGTTCTATACAGTAAACAACGTCACGTGGTAGGAGCAGAGAAAAAAGAGAGTTGAAGATATAAATACGCACAAAGACAGAAGTACATACGTATACAGCACATAAGCACACATGAGGACGCAGACACAACGGGTACATATACACACGCAACAGACTTCAAGGCATGTAAATATACACGACAAACATCTTTTACGTACCTGAATATATTATACACACACACACACACACACACACACACACACACACACACACACACACACACA
>NC_068999.1:6383034-6386909 GCF_001194135.2 Octopus bimaculoides | reverse complement strand
ATATATATATATATATATATATATATATATATATATATATACATATAGTGTATCCTAATACATACATACACACATATCTATAATAATAACTGGCAAGTTTGTGTGTTTGTGAATTTGTTACCCTCATATTTTTCTCTTTAACTTCCCTAAAATTGTTTTTCTATATTTGATAAGATGGATACATCGAAACTGGTTATATTTTAAATCACTCACTGTAACAAAACTATTAAGCAGTCTCAAAAATATACTGTTGTACCTTTTCCAACTTTAACTCATCGTTTAATTTTTTTAATCATAATTTTTTTATTTATACGGACACTTATCCCCTTATATATAAACATATATGTGTGTGTGTGAGTTTGTGTATGTGCGTGCATGTATGTACGGATGTGTATGGTTTGTGTGTGTAATTATATACGTGTGTTTTGACCGGCGCATATCATGGGTGTGAGATTGATTATTTTCTGTTTAACAAACTGCACTTTTTGTCTCGTTGCAATATTATTCCTCGTTTGATGCCGGTTTGCTAAGTTCAAATATTTTCAAAGTATAGACTTCGTATCGCAGATATTTTGATATGTTGGTAAATTTTTACCCCTCGTTTGTTTTTCTTCGTAAATTCCAGCGGCGATGATTCCGTGGTAACGTGAGTAGATACAACTGAATCGAGGCTGTTAGTCATAAACGTGCAAGTGAGTCAGTAGCAAGATATGTTTTGTAACGTCTTCCTTTGCAGTTAAATCACCATCAGTATTCCAGGGAACTCTCTGTCATTAAGCAGCACCGTGTACAGAGACTAATATTGTTCTGTTTCCTTCGAAATGATACCCTCAAAATTGGCTGTCAAAATTTCATTGATGATTAGTTTACTACAGGTGACAGCTGCTTACATGTGAACCGAATGTAAAGAAGGAAAGGAAAACTTAAACTTGGATTTTTGGTCTTGGAAAGTTATTGTTTACTCTAAATACTAAATGACAGATACACACAGACACACCTGCAAGCAAACACACACGCACACACACGCGCGCGTTTATAGTATGATAGTTTTCTATGTCTTCTATATTTCAAAAAGAAAACATCAACTTCTACACTGCTTATGACAGCCATCCATTCAGAACTGCTCTCGCCCACACGTACCGTTGCTATCTCGTTAAAGCGATCGGAAATTAGTTTCCTTCTAGGTTACTGACGACAGATTCCATTTTACACACATCCTAAGAACTCTGGTGCTGCTCAAATGTTAGTAATATCTCGCGTATTCTTCCATCTTTTGACTTCGGCATTTTTTTTATTCCGCTGCAACTTTACGTAACTTTAGAAACTCTGTAAAACCGAATTTGTATTGTTATCATGCTACCATCTTTCTCTACTGGAAGAAAATCGTAGAATAAAATGTTGTTTTGCATCGTTTAAATTATGTTCAGTGAGAGCCATGAATCATCTCAGGAGATGACAAACAACTGAAAGAACGAAATTATAAGAAATATGTTTAAAGAGAGAACTATAGTAGGCATGGTGCGAAATAAATATCGCAGAGTTGGAATATCACAGTGTTCTTATAGAGTGGCAGTTGTCGGGGTTTTAGAAATGGGAATCATAATCTACGATATACATTTTTTTTTTTTAGAAAAATACTTAAACAATAAAATTTCCAAAAATATAATCGTGGAAGATCGCTCGATGTATTGTGACATTAGAATAAAGAAATCACGAAGAAAATGTCTTATAAAGCAAAGAATCTATTCAGGATTTGATAATTCTTAATGTATATGTACAGAGAAGAAGCAGTTAACGAATTAATATAAGCTGGAGATTGCTAGGAATATGGTGATCCCTGGTTTATAATTGTTTGTTAACCAATTTTCCTCTGTGGATAATTGATTAACTTGGAATATGTTAGTAATTGATAAACTATTAATTCTCTTTTCACATTTAAGAAGCTCTGAGCAATATTTCTTTATCCATCCGTCCATCCACCCATTCATCCATCCATCCATTTACTCCGCCCACTATTCCTGGGAGGGCTGGTAGGGTTAGAAACCCCAGGTTAACTTCTGATAGGATCCTCCATTGGGTTCTCTCAGACCCAACCATAAATATACTTTTCCGCTGGATTCCCAAGCATGACTAACAAACAGTATGAATATTACTTCACCATCCCGTTGTTTTTCTCCCCCAGATCTCCTACCAATTGACTCTTCTTATAGAATCCGTCTTGCGATTCTTCCCGGTCACATTTTAATTACATGTCTGTCACTATGAGCATTTCAATAAATTGAAAGATTTCATATACAAAAATATATCAAATTCAGGAGTATTTCTTATGCTTAATGTATTATTGTATAAAATATTTATCATTTCAAAGGTGTAAATGTCTGTCTAGTGACTTAATCTAAAACTGAGTTTTGAAACCAACTTACACCACGGAATATTTATTTCACAACCTAAAAGCATATAAATTCAGTTAAATTCAGATTTCATTTCAGATATCAAATGTTTGATCATGACACTACGACCTGGTCACTCAGCCAAAGTTCAACTGAGTCAGTGACATGGCCATAGTGGTGCGACAAAACCTTTCACACCTTAAAATATGAATGAAAAGTGAATTGAATAGACATAATTATTTCATATTTAGTCAAATACTTTCGCATCCAAGGGTATTGTGTTCTTGACTGTTTCAGAATTATTTCATTTAATACCAATTCCACGCATAGACTACGAATTATCGTCATAGTGAAATAACACTTGATTGACAAATTTCTAGTAGGAACGCGAATATTTTCTCCACTATTGCCACAAGGCATGATATTTTGGAGAACGGAGCTAATCGATTGTATCGACCCCACCTAGTACTTAACTGGTACTTAATACATTGAGACCGAAAGGATGAAAGGCAAAGTCGACCTCGGTTAGATTTGAACTCAGAACATAAATACAGACGAAATGCTGCTAAGCAATTTCACCGGCATTAGAAATGATTCTGCCAAGTAACCGCTTTAGCAGTCACCCTTATATGCTCGCCAATCACATATATGCGAGAATAAAAAAACAAATTGCCCTTAAATTAGATGTGTGTATGACGATAAATGCGTAAGCGAGTGTATGGGATCTCAGCATTTAATGGTATATCTTCTTGCCCAAAGTGGAAAAAAAAAAAAGATATTAGGGATGTTTGGACCCTGGATATAAAGTGAGGCAAATATACACAAGACATTTTCTTCGGCGCTTTTATCCAATCTGCTAAAATGAATCGCAACCATTAGCAACACCAACGATTTATAATAAAACGGTTTAACATAAACCAGCTAATATAATTACCACGAATATTCTAGGATTACTCCACAAGTTAAGATGCTTTTAGAATAACACAATAAAAGTAGTTTAGCCAATACAATGAAACACTATTCAGCGATGATTTGCTTAACTAAGTTTTTATTGTGGTTAAACTGGATGATAAAATGATACATTAGTAATGTTATCAACGATATAAGAGACATCAATGTAAACAGAAGAGGTAAAAAAAATCTGTTTGTTAAAATAACAATCCATTTAGCTGTATTGTTTAGTCAATGTTGTTTATGGTACATCATATATATATATATATATATATATATATATATATATATATATATATACATGTAGACTAAAACACGCATTTATATCTATCTATCTATCTATCTATCTATCTATCTATCTATCTATCTATCTATCTATCTATCTGTCTATCTATTTATCTATCTATCAACTTATATATAGTATTACATAAATTGATACAAGATACACTGAATGAATTAGAAAGCGTATACCTCTTCAAACGAATGTATGTCTATGTATATTAATATGTAATATATATGTATACGTATGTATAT
>NC_068999.1:6381857-6382810 GCF_001194135.2 Octopus bimaculoides | reverse complement strand
ATATATATATATATATATGTATGTACGTGTGTATACATGTATGCCGTGTATGTGTGCGTGCTGGTGTGAGTCTCTTGTACATAGTATATGTGTGTGTCTGCGTACGTATACCAGAGAGAGAGAGAGAGAGAGAGAGAGAGAGAAAGGGAGTTAGTGAAAGGGGTGGGGAATGATTAACGTTTAAAGTATTGATCTAATCCTCTGTGATTTTGCAAACAAATTGCTTGATTGGAACGCATCATTTTCCAGCGATACAAAACCTCTTTGCTTCTTTCGCCTTCCGGATGCTTTTCACTTTTATGATGAACGATCCGTACATAGCAGCTTTTTGTAGAAGCAATTCTTGGGATCCTATTTATTGTAAGGACCCGAGTAGTGACACAAAGATGCAGATGCTCAGGAAGTATACTATTTAGAGACACATGGCCGTATATCTATACTGTTATATTTCAGGTTCATAATTCGCTTGTTTAACTGATTATAGGCACTTGATGTAATCCAATGTATTTAAGAATTCCTTTTGTAGAATTCTGATGGAACAAGAGGCTCTGTTATTCGTACTAGGATATTCCTTGGCAGGTTCACGTGATTCTACTTACCACTCGCACATACATAAGCAAACGCAAAACATACATACACACACAAATACACACACATATATAAATGAGGACGGATGGCCTATGGTTGGGGCGTAGCACCCACGATCGCGAGATGGTGGTTTCGGTCCCTAAGGGAATATCAAGTACAAGCCTATATGTTTTCTTTATTCATATGCTCTTTATATTATGTTATAGCCTTCTTCAGACTCCACCGATTCACGAGTGATCACAAACACATTGGGACCTTAATGCAATTGACACCAACGGGCAAAAGCTTAACAGTAAAATTGCCGCGCACCGAGCGCATCCATTATTACTTTCTCTCTCTCTCTCTCTCTCTCTCTCTCTCTCTCT
>NC_068999.1:6379641-6381692 GCF_001194135.2 Octopus bimaculoides | reverse complement strand
ATATATATATATATATATATATATATATATATATATACGTGTGAGTTTTTGGGTGTGTGTGTATAAATATACAGACACTACATTTATGATAACAGATGTGTAAACGCAGTGTATTATCGCACTATTTGTTATAGCAAATTTGGAATAAAAAGCGGCAAAAACAACCCCACCATACAACACAAAAAACAACAACCCAAACGTCAAACAACAGAAAAACAAAATAAACTCCAACAAGAACAGCAACAAAAAGATAAATTTTCGAAAGTATGCCACAAGTCACTAAAAAGAAAATTAATAAACAAATACAAAAATTACAAATTTGATATAATAAAGAATGAAAACAAAAATCAACCATAGACAATACGTTTCAAAATGTGGCCAAGATTTCTAATGGTGAATCTAGGTGGTATAAACTTGGAATATTTCACGAAGTCCCATTAAAAATAGGTTCTGTTGATTGTGATTGTAATGGTGATGATAAACGTGTTGCTGGTTGTGGGTGGTAATGCTGGTGGTGGTGGTGGGGTTGATACTAGTGGATGTTGTGACGGTTTTTGGCAGCAATCCAAAATATGTCTTAAGTCTTCATGCTATCATTACATTAAAAGTCGACGCAAACAGTAAAACAACAAAGAAAAGAAATGCGTATATATATATATATATATATATATATATATATATATATATATATATATATATACATATATATATTTAAATATATACATATACATGTACATATAAATAAATTCATATATATATTTAAATATATACATATACATATACATATAAATAAATTCATATATATATTTAAATATATACATATATTCACATATATATGTATATGTATATATAGTGATACGTAACAGCACGAGTTTAATCCGTTCCATTACCGAGCTCGTCTTACGATTTATTCGTTTTACAAATCAATTTTCGTCATTGAATTTAACTAAAATATAATTGATCCGTTCCCGCGAAACTGCTCCAAAAAATTTTTTTATAGGTTTTAAAACAGAAAAGGTGTAGTTGTCAACCAGTCTGCGGGGGACAAACACAGACACAAGACACACACACACACATGGATACATACATACATACATACATACATACATACATACATAAATACATACATGCATACATACATACATACATACATATATATATATATATATATATATATATATATATATATACACATACGACAGGTTTTTTCAGCTTCCGTCAACCAAATCCATTCAAAAGGCCTTGGCCGGCCCGAAGCTTTGCTACAAGACACTTGAGGAAGGGGCCACTCAATGGGACTGAATCCGGAACCATGTGGTTGTGGAGCAAGCTTCTTACCACACTGCTACGCCTTCATCTATATGTACATATATATGTATGCGTGTATGGATAGATATATGAATGAACACTAAGCTATACTACTATGTTATTGGGTTGGTGCATAATTATTGCAGCTTGTTTTCAACAAATTTAATTCAACAAAAGCAATAACAATATTTAACAAAAACATCTTTAAATGACGGTCTGACCGTCTGCCAAGCAAATGAGAAGCAGTAATTGAAGTAGATGGTGAATATGCTCCGGAATAATCATTGAAAGATGTTCTTGTTACGTAAAAAAGCGGCAATAATTATGCAGCAACCCACGTCTAATCATTTAGTAAGTATAACAATCATCTTTGTTTTTATCATTCCTGAACCATCGAAATTCTCCCTCACGCACTCATACACGGATAACTTGATTTCGTATGTAATTGAGATTATGTACATGGTGAATCTAAAAACTATGTAAAGAATAAAAGATATAAAGAATTCGAATATCTAAGTTCTTGTAATTGAGACCCATTTGATGTACAGCGAATGTTTACTTCTTTTGACATAATTAGGCGATCTGTAGAGTGGTGTAATTTAAAGAATTTGTAATGAATATCTCTTGAGGATATGGAACTTTATGTAAACGAATAATTTAAGCTTGAAGTATAATCTATCTATCTATCTATCTATCTATCTATCTATCTGTTTCTATAAATTTTGATATATATATATATATAT
>NC_068999.1:6377340-6379543 GCF_001194135.2 Octopus bimaculoides | reverse complement strand
ATATATATACATATATAATATAAACATACACATATATTATATATATATATATATACATATATGTATATATATACATATATATACAAGTATATATATATATATATATACAGATATATATATGCACATACGTATATACATATATATATATATACATACAAAAAGAGAGATTCAGATAGATAGTGAGAGAGAGGGGGAGAGAAAGAGAGATAGTTAGATACAATATATATGAGCCTGTATAAATACGTATATTTTGTATATATATACGATTTATATTTATCGCATGAAATATAACACGCGGCCACATATCTACACACGCACACATATGTGCGTAGATATATATTTTTGTGTGACTGTGTCTCTAAGTGTATTTATACCTGTATATCGGTGTATTGCAGCTACACAAATGAAACATCGAATTGGGCGTTAGAATGAACGGAGGAGATAACGAATTAGTCTAAACTAGCAAATAGCAGCATCACAGAGAGCCAAAATACCTTTACCAATGTCAAAAGGTAGAACATTACTTATCCAAATTGCCTAAGTTCGACAGACCACTGGTGTGTGACGTTAGTTGACCGATGACCGTTAGATGCGGCCCAACCACAGCACAAGAACTGGTCAATGAATAGGCATAGAGAAAGGGAATGTTATAAAAGATGTAGTCGTATACTATGATTGCATCGACTATGATTTATCCGAATAAAAATCGATAGTTATCTGACGTTATATGTAGCTCTGTATCTCACAAATATTCAGTCATTATCTAAGTTAGGAAGCAAAATATACCCATATATATACGCAAATATATATGCATAAAAGCCATATATATACATATGAACACACACACACACACACACACACACACACACACACACACACACACACACACACACACACATATATATATATATATATATATATATATATATGAACGTATATATGTATTTATGCGCACACACGTACAAACACATACACAAACATATTTATTGGTAGATTACATAATACAGCAACATAGTACGTATGTTGAGGTTTGTGCGTGTATGTAAGTCAAGTCAAGCGTTCGAACACAGCACACATGTATGTAACTATGAATTGGAAGTGAAATTATTACATACATATCTAGGAGACATATATTTATATTATAGTACACGTATACCTATATACTTAACATGCATATATATATATATATATATATATATATATATATATGTGTGTGTGTGTGTATATATATATAAGTATATGCGTGTATATATATGTATATATGTATACATACACAGATATATATATACATATACATACATATATATATATATATTCATACACACATATATATATGTATATGTATATATTTATATTTATATATATATATATAAAATGCGCACGTTTGCACAGTTCAGTATTCTTATTAAAATATACACTCATATCAAAAGCATGATGAATAACATTAAATGCCGGAGACTTCTGAACATCTATCAAAAAGTAAGGTTTATAGGAACTACATTCAATCAGGTTGAGTCAATGTCTCCCATCACTAAACACACATACACACACACACACACACAGTGACTTCGGCATACACATCTGTACTCCGACGCTCACAATCGCCTAATAGAAAGACAACAGTCAGAAGTAAAAGAGAGAAAAACAAAGAGGGAGAAAGACATAGAGAGGGAAAGAGGTATGGGGGGAGAGAGAGAGAGAGAGAGAGAGAGAGAGAGAGAATTACAGAGAGAGATGGAATAAGGTTCGATAAACAGAAAGACAAACAGTGAATTATGTAAAAATTTTGCTAAGATTAAAAAAAACGTAGCCATGTGATATGATTAACAATGATATTCTTTAATGCACATACCAGAGTATGTTAGTGAGAATACGTTATGTTAAAAAAGAAATGAAAGAAAATATGTAGGATTAGTAAATGAATGGAGGTAGTTACGGGGGAGAAGGTAGAGTTGTATAAATATATGTGTTTGGAGGAATTTGATTGTCTGACCTCGGTGTATGAAGGGAAAGATGAATGTGAATCGATCAGAGCAAGGAGGTATATGTGAGCTTCTATCTACATGTATGGATGTATGTATATATGTATATATGTATGTATGTATGTATGTATGTATGTATATATGCATGTATGTATGTATGTGTATGTATGTATGTATGTATGTATGTATGTATCTCTCTCTCTCTCTCTCTCTCTCTCTCT
>NC_068999.1:6375469-6377097 GCF_001194135.2 Octopus bimaculoides | reverse complement strand
GGCTTGATAGATGGATACATGGATAGATAGATAGATTTATAAGACGATAAATGTATATTGATATGTGCATATGTATGTGTATATATACATACATACATATATATATATATATATATATACATATATACACATATGTGTATGTTTGTGTGTTTGTGTGTTTGTGTGTGTGTATGTCTGTGTTTGTATGTAGACATACGTGTACAGTAACACATGTGTGTATAGGCACATACACGCATCAATGCATTCTCTCGGTTCTAAACGAGGTTGCCTGTGAGACGGATGATTAAAGGCACCAATAAAATAGACAAATAAACTGACCTGTAGATTTACCTGTGCACCGAACTTGCTCAGACACATGTGCAAGCAAACAAAATGGAATATATATTACGGAGTTAGATTTTAGGATCTGTTTCCCCTGTAATATGCGGTTCGTATCATTATATATATACGTGTGTGTATGTATTCTACTATCTCATACATCTCTACCTACATATATGTGCATAATATAAGCATATCTGACAAAATGCTTAATGGTATTCCTTCCGGTTCTTTAGCTTCTGGATTTAAGTCCCACCAGAATCTGATAATTCAAAGTAGGGGCAAAATAACTGGTCTTGAATTCTGCAACGGAATGACTTCCCATCCAGACGAATGATGTAATGTTGGTAATTTATACGGCTTGGGAACCTGATAATCGGCCTAACGTGTACCAAAGGTCAAGAGAAAAGTTGTATCAATCAATCAATCAATCAATCAATCAATCAATCAATCAATCAATCATTCAATCTATATGTCTGTCTATCTATCTATCTGTATAGAAACATACATACACGTTCATAAATACTTACACACATACGTGTGTGCATGCGTGTGTGTATGTGTGCGTGCGTGTGTGTGTGTATGTGTGTGCGTGTGTGTGTGTATGTGTGCGTGTGCGTGTATGTGCATTTCAACTGAAGCTGCAG
Source organism: Octopus bimaculoides (assembly GCF_001194135.2). Classification (NCBI taxonomy): domain Eukaryota; kingdom Metazoa; phylum Mollusca; class Cephalopoda; order Octopoda; family Octopodidae; genus Octopus; species Octopus bimaculoides. The sequence goes on along the minus strand of NC_068999.1, from coordinate 6,376,132 downwards.
TTATCTACGAATATAACTTGGTGTTTAGCTGTAAATTTGAAAGTACAACACTTACATCACAGAAGTGTCATTATGACTATTTACCCACAATTTCAGAATTGGTCAATGGCCAATCGCTGCTATAGTCCTCAGTCACTTTCTTTTCTTCCTTCCTATTAAATTTGCTTGACATATAAGTCTCATTAATCATATTAATTGACTTTGACCTCATTACGACATTCATCGATTGGACATCGTTAGTCATCTCCTGGTTCTTTAGTTTTTTCTGGCAACATTCCAGATTTTATATTTTCGATATTTCTTTTCCATCTTGCTCTCGCCATGGTGGTTCGGTTTGAATATATGCATACTATGTTTGTTATGTCTAAATAATGATATCTTCTAGCTTATGTAAATTTTCTTGTGGTACAACCGTGTAGAAATTGTATCATTGTTTTTTATTGTTATGTAGTATAAATTTTATTGTAAACGTCGAATTCAAAATAGTCGTGGCGGATATTTACTAATCTTGAACTAATATCAACAAGTTTTAATTAAGTGTCTCAGTAAACATATTTTTGTATATATATACATTCATTCATAGATATAATCTCACACACCCATGTTATAGACTTATATACATACTCTCACCTACGTATATATATATATATATATATTTTTATA
>NC_068999.1:6372843-6375251 GCF_001194135.2 Octopus bimaculoides | reverse complement strand
TGTGTGTGTGTGTGTGTGTGTGTGTGTATGTATATATATACATATATACTCTGTATAATCTTTGTTTCAGAAAATAATAATGGCAGACACTCAGATTTCTCAAGAAATGAAGAGACATGCTGTTATTGTGGTTATAAAGGCTGAGCATAGCGATTTAGCAATATTTCGATTTTAAAAGTTTTCAGTTCTTTCGTCTACAAAGTTTGTAAGGTTGTAAGGAGCTAGAGACTGAAGACGGAAACGTATCACCAATATCAAAGCATAAAAAGCATTCTGAACGCTCTGAAATCATCAGAACACCTGAATTTATCCAGCAAGTTCAACAGACCATTGATAATAATCCCAGAAAGACCATGAGTCAATTGCAAAAGATTTCCATATGTATATATATATATATAATATATATATATACATATATATATATAATATATGGATATATGTAATAAAAATCTTCACTAGGCCTACATTTATAGATGCAGATATGTAAAAAAACATGACCAGCAAAGGTACGGCTAAGAGTTAAAGTGAGTTAGTTTAGTATAATACGGTGAATATAAATATAGATAGCCTGGCTGTAGGTGTTGTTTAAAAGAATCAAACTAATGCTGCTTGACAACATGTATAGAATAAGTAAGTTTTTCTCTAATTACTGTCGAGAAATGTTTCTACAACTGAGATGTTAACTATTGTGGAGTAATTGATATTTTTGATTGGTTACTGTGTGATGGAGTCAGAATGACAGAAAATCGGGGAAAGAAAGAAAAAGGGAAGGAGAGAGAGAGAGGGAGAGAGAAAGAGGGGAGGGAGAGAGAGGATACGAGAGGAAGAAAAGAGAGAGAAAGAGAAAGAGGAACTGACAGAAGTAGATATATATAAGCAAAGAGACTGATCCATATAGACAAGTGGGACAGCTATATAAATAAATAAACATACATACACACGTAAAGGCACATATAGATATATGTACATATAATTATACACATTTATGCAGTTATATGTAGTCATGTATATACATATATATTTGTGTATATATATATACATATATATATATATATATATATATATATATATATATATATATATATATATATATATATATATATATATATATATATATACGCAGACATATATTTATATATACCGTATTTTACCGTGTAAGGAACCATCGTGTATATGGAACTCCCAAAATGTTGGGGCTTAAAATTTGGAAAAAATGTTTTGTAAGGGATTAAAATAATATCCATGTATGAAAAACTCCCATATTTTTTAAACCTCATTTTTGACATGCCAAAATACAGTATATATGGTCTAAAAATGCGAAAAATAGCATGAAGACGGAGTGAAAGAACAATAATCAGGATGTAGTAGTTTAACGCCCATGGAAAAGGCTTTGACGTTTCAAGCCTAAGCTCTTCTATATGATGTGTGTGTATGTGTGAGTGTATAAATATATGTATGTATGTTTGTATGTATGTGTGTATGTATGAGATAGAAATTACTAAGGAGTGAGTGAGAGAGGGTCAGAGAGAAGAGGGAAATAGGGAAGCACTTTGATGCAATTAGCTGTATGTTAATGACATCACACCACAGTAAGGAAGAGAGAAGTGCAAGACAGAGAGAGAAAGAGAGAGAAAGAGAGAGAGGGGAATGGAGAGAGAGAAAGGGAGAGATATGCTGCTAAAAGAAAAGACAAAGGATGCCAGAAGAACGCGAGTACATATATGAATTAACAATGAAAATTTCCTAAGCGCCTCGTTCTAATTTACTTCGACAATTTCGTCTGTCCTCCAGGGAAAATACCTACGTTCGACTGGTCGCTTGCTGAAAGCATCACACTAATAACTAGCATTCATAGATAGTGGGTGTATATTATATTATATATTTTCACGACCTCACATCACATTAATTTTCCGTCCAGAAGTCAATTGTTATTATTTGCTTGCAGGGAAGAGATTTATTAAACCAATATGACGTTTAGTCTTTAGCTTAGTTTATTAAGTTTGTACAAAGCCAGCTTTGGCTAATTACCAGTTATGTTCCTGGTTTTAGCAGTGTAATTGTATGTGTGAATCTCGTGCTCGAGTGTGTTTATGTGTATATGTGTGTCTGTGTTCGTGCGCATGTACTTTTATAGGAATTAGGTGTCAGACTTGATTTAAATTCGTACGTATCAATATACATTAACATGCATACATGCATGGACACGCGCGCTCACGTACATATATAGAGATATTTGCGCATACATTTGGCTGTGTATGAATGATAATGTATGCATTTTATGTGTGTATATGTATGAATAATTATACATACACATGAAATATATAAATGTTGCGCTATATGTAGATATATGCGTTTACATATGTATATATATATACATACATACATATATATATATATATATATATATA
>NC_068999.1:6371119-6372322 GCF_001194135.2 Octopus bimaculoides | reverse complement strand
ATATATATATATATATATATACATATATACGACAGGCTTCTTTCAGTTTCTGTCTACCAAATCCACTCACAAGGCTTTGGTCGGCCTGTGGCTATAGTAGAAGACACTTGCCCAAGGTGCCACGCAGTGGGAATGAACCCGGAACCATGTGGTTGGTATGCAAGCTACTTACCACACAGCCACTCCTGCGCCACTCCTACATATATATGTATATCTGTGTGTGTGTGTTTCCTTTGACTTGAAAATACCCTCTTCCCGGAATTGAGGTGGTTTCATGGCAAATAAGTCGAAAGGTAAGCACGAACTTTCCGAACAACCCAATATTTATGGCTGCGAGACGTTCGAGAGTCAGAGAAATCATTTTGCGACATTTGTACTGACACTTAGTGTATGAATTTCAAATTCTTGCCGAGGTCAACTTTGCCTTTCAACCTTTCACGGTCGATAGGAAAATGTTCTAATTCGGGGGCAACGGATTAGGGAAACTTCCTGTACCGTGGGTTCTGAGTTCAAATCCCATCAAGGTTGATAACAAAATATGAAAATCCAAGTCGGATTCTAAGATGTTCGGACCCGATGTTTTTGCCGGATGTTTTAAGGTCTTTACTTTGTTAGTTGAAATCTGTTCACGGTCTACTTGCGGCGTAGACTTAGTCCGTCACCCGATTTAACACCACCACATGGTACCTTCAGCATGGTCCACTTTATAGCAATCAATGGAGCCATGTTTCTTGCTTTAGGATACTCTCATTCTCAGAGGCCCTGTGACGGATCAAGATTTACTTTTCTCTTTTGAATAAAACAAAATTTAAAAAAAGCTCTATACAACTACATTTATTGAAGCCGACAGAGTACCATTTGAGGAACTCTGGCTACTGTTTCTAACTGGTTGAATTACCACGCAAGTCTCTCTGATCAGCCAATATCAAAAAGCATTAACCTAATATTATGAAACGGTGAATGCTTTTCGGGTCTATTCAGATCCTAATCTTTACTCACAGAATCAATGCAGAATATATACGAAGCAACTTCAGAAAACATGCCAAATGAATAACGTCTGGGTTATAATGAATCTTTGTATCACTCGGAAATTTTCCTTTTGGAACCTGTATGTGTTGAACTGCAATAGAAGGAAATCATGATACTTTCCCGCTTTGTATCATGTGTATATCGTTTTCGACTAAGCTCGATGAATTGTTACAA
>NC_068999.1:6368736-6370693 GCF_001194135.2 Octopus bimaculoides | reverse complement strand
ACACACACACACACACACACACACACACACACACACACACACACACACACACAAATACATACACACATATATATTCAAGCGCATAGATACACACATCTACATATATGCACACACATATATTTATATACATACTTCTACACGCACGCACCCACAAGAAAATCTTTGACTGAGTCCTTAAGTTGTTGGGGCCGGTGAATGCTTTGCAACTTTTTGTCCTCACGTTTTGCGTTCGGATTTCAAATTCCACTGCAGTCAGCTTCACCTATTTTTCGCGACCAACTGAAAGACCATCGATTTTGCCAAACTCCAGGAAAGCGAAATATTTGTCGTTCTCAGTGAGTAGTGCAGCTTCTGTGTTCGCCTCGTTCCAAATCTATGGAGAAATTTTATGAATGACAGCTCAAAAGCTTAATGCCCTGTAATTAACACATTAGCGGCCATGGTCCATTTTTTAGGACCAGAAGGATACTCAACCATATTTCTGCAACACCTGTAACGGTTTTTTTTTCATCGTTTACAAATTAAAGGTTCAGTAAATATTGATCAAATCAGAACGGATAAACAAATCTTTCGTTTAGCGATTTCTATATTGGAACAAGTATTTTCAGCTTAGTTTAGAACATCCGAAGTTACATAGTTACAATGTTTTTGTCGCCACTCAGTATTTATTGTGAGTCTGTATATATTTTTAAAAATATTTCTGTCATAAATTATATCGACACACAGAAAATGAAAGAATTTCAAAAAGTTTACTCGCTTTTACTTTCACATTTCAACTTTTTATTACACAAAGAAAGGATATAAAATATGTCCTCTCTCTACAAATATATAAGTCTCCACGCAAGCGCGTTCACACACAATCACGCGCACACAGAAATACACACACACGTGCACACACGCAACATGTATGCTTCAATCGCTTCCATTCAAAGTTCTCTGTTGATATATATATATATATATATATATATATATATGTCACTTAATGTACATCGTACAGATACGAGCTACGAAAAGTTTCACGCTTTGGAGACACGAGTCAATGCATGAGACTAACAGTAGCTCATAGCTTCATTCTGTGTACATCAAATGATATTGATCCCTCACTGGCTGGAGTACCTTTTGATTGATCGTACGTAACCGAACAGTAAACTATATATATATATATATATATATATATATATATATATATATATATATGACAACCGACATGCTTGAAAATCAGGGTTCCATACAGTTTTGATCCATACATGTAACTAACTCCCAGGAAATGGGTTGAGCGCCGTTCTTTCGTTTGTCTATTGATCGTGTATATATATGTATATCTAATTATACAAGTATACAATTATGTAAATCAATTGTGTCTTGGAAGATGCATTTTACCCATGTAAAACAAACACATACTATTGGATAGATTTTGTAGCATTTTCTATCAAGACTTTTTACTAAGGAGTGTCAACAAAACTCCGTCTTACGTATACAACCTGGTCATTAAAGCTATTCTCAAGCTACACCAAAACTTTTATCGGCGACTACATCATAGATAGACAACGAAATGTATTGACACATTATAATATACAATGCTATAATGTAATACTTCTGAAGTGAATATAACAGCATATAACTTTGTCGTTTAAATGGCTGACATAAAGTTACCGTGATGGAATTGTCTTGTTTGTGAGACATGACTACAATTCACGTCACTTGACAAACAAAATACAATTTTAAAATGCGAATATGTGTATTTGTTTTGATATTTCGTAATGTGTAGTGATATGCCGTGAGTACTTTGGGAAATTTCTTTTTGTCTCTGTCTGTAAACACTGTTCCTTCTACGTAGCAAATGTATGCCTGTCTGTCTGTCCATCTATCTATCCATCCATCCATCTATCTATCTATCTATCTATCTATCTATCTATCTATCTACGCAAATATATCATAAGTACAAAGACACACGAAG
>NC_068999.1:6365828-6368168 GCF_001194135.2 Octopus bimaculoides | reverse complement strand
TGTATGTATGTATGTATGTATGTATGCATGTATATATATATGGATGTATCTACTTCTCTCTTTCACTCTGTCTATCTACTATATATGTATGTATGTATGTATGTGTATGTATGCATGTGTATATAGATGTATGTACGTAAGTATGTATGTGTCTATCTATCTATCTATCTATCTATCGACCGATCGATCCATCCATTATCTGTCTATTTAACTTTCTATCTATAAACCCATTCGTATATGTATTCATTTATTCGTATATCTATGTAACCATCTCTCTATGTCTGCCATCCTTCAATCCATGCTTATAATTGAAGTAAAAAAGATACCTTGAAATATTGTGTGATGGAAGCAGGAACACTTTGATGACTGCTTGCAGGAATACTTTGAAAATCTCGGATCACAAGGATCCTTGTTCGGAAACCAGCAACGATGGCACAGCTCTGGGTTGCGCTGGAGTAGACATGTGATACAATCTTCTGCATTCAAAGAATCAATTAGATATGTCAAAATGGCTCCGCTGACGTAAACTGTGCTGGTCACGTGCCCAGTTCTCCTCCTGCAATATTCTGTTGACTTCATGATTTATTGATAGTTGTAGGTCACAATGATATGGTAAAAGTATGAGCACACACATACACTCACACATTTCCAAATTAAATCTCCAAATAAAAACAGCTATATTAACGTAAACGTTATCGATCGCATATACACAGTGTATATATATTTTGTTTATTCGCCGAATTTGCTCCGGTACAGCTCCTGGGAAATCACTCCACACAGTGCCGACTATTCGCCGCGACATTCCTAAGTCTTTTAACACTCGGTGTCGGTCTGGTGCTGTTCAGAAGGACAACGCTTCGCCAGGTTCAAGAATCGAACTCACAACTTTATTATCATGAGGTGTTCACTGCAATCATTCGGCCACAAGACTTCACAAAACACGTATGCTTTTAAAGTTATTGTAGTTTGTTACCAGCTCAGCTCTGATAGAAATGACTTTTGATCAACCCATAACGTTGTTTCTTTTTTTTCTCTTTCTTCACACATCGTGTATTAGTATCTCGGACTTCACATAAGAGTGAGTATTTTCAGGACCGGAGTTAAACCACGGGGGACGCGAGGAATTTAAGATCTTGGAAAAGTAACAAATTTAAATCTGAAAATCCATCTGAGAACATATATCTAAACACGCAGACACGCACATAAATGTATGCGTGTGTGTGTGTGTGTGTGTGTGTGTGTGTGTGTGTGTGTGTGTGTGTGTGTGTGGTTGTAGCAATATATACATTACTCAGGTGAAGGTGCGTGGCTTAGTGGTTAGGGCATTCGGCTCACGATCGTAAGGTCGTGAGGTCAAATCCCGGCGACGCGTCGTGTCCTTGAGCAAGACACTTTATTTCACGTTACTCCATTCCACTCAGATGGCAAGAATGAGTTGTACCTGTATTTCAAAGGGCCAGTCTTGTCACACTCTGTCACGCTGAATCGCCCTGAGAGCTACGAGAAGGGTACACGTATCTGTAGAGTACTCAGCCACTTGCATGTTAATTTCAAGAGCAAGTCGTTCCGTTGATCGTATCAGCTGGGACCCTCGTCGTCGTAACCGACGGAGTGCTCCTACCTACAAACATTACTCATAGCACAGTAAAAATGGTAAGTAAGCAAACACAAAATATACCTAAAATAAGCATGTGAATGATGGCATTTAAATCTATCCAACTTGATTTACACACAGAAATCCAAATTCGAGAAAGAAATCTACTGAAATGAAACTAGACCGCAGTATAAAGAACCAACTACAAACGACAAGAGCGCTTTAAATCCTGAAGTTGAAACTGGAGAAGTCGAGGATCGTCGATTATAAGAGATTAGGAACTTTTAGAGACACGTACATGAATATTAAAAAGAAGGCACAGAAAGAACAAATTGCAAAAGAGACTAATACAGATGTTAAGACTGGTCCTTAAGAGATTTTCAACGTGGCATTTAAGCTGTTTCCCACGTGAACAAATACAAATACATACAACACACACACACACACACACACACACACACACACACACACACACACACACACACACACACACACACAAACACACACACCCACCCACACACACACACGCGCGCGCGCACGCACACGCGCGCGCACGCACACGCACAAACACAAGTATATGTGCGGTTGTACGTCTTTCTCTCCTCTCCTGTTTCTTCATCTATCTATCTATCTATCTATCTATCTAACTATCTATCTATCTATCTATCTATCTATCTATCTATCTATCTATCTATATGTATGTTGTATGCATGTATATATATATATTAATGTATGTATGTTATCAA
>NC_068999.1:6365247-6365818 GCF_001194135.2 Octopus bimaculoides | reverse complement strand
AACAAATGATTTCGATGCGCAAAACACGAGAGAAACAAATGGAAAACAGGACAAGTAACACGAACAACGACCCTTTATGAGTTGTCGGCTGTCTATCTACTCCTCATTTCGAGCATTGAACGACAATAAGCGTCTTCGAAGACAGTCGCTCCCATAAGTACCAAAATGCAATTTGGGATATATGGAAGGTTAATGTTGGGAACACAAAGAGAACAGTGGAAACATACAAGAAAGCCGAACGAAATAAACACGCTGGGTCGATAGATGAAAGACCTTGGGCTTGGAGAAGAAGGGGTAACTTCCAAGAATGCCATCAGAAATGCATCAATGAAAACGGACATCACATGACGGATGTTGTTTTCCACACTTAATTTTGACAAATGCTGATTAAATACAAACGCATTGATGTCAATAAAATTAATTATTTTGTGAATTTTTCAAAAACGTCCGTCCTCTCTGCTTTGCCCTGTATTTACAATGTGTGCAACGTTCCTTTTGCTGTTCAGTTCATATATACATATATATATATATATATACACTCTCAATATATATATATATATATATATATATA
>NC_068999.1:6361184-6364739 GCF_001194135.2 Octopus bimaculoides | reverse complement strand
TATATATATATATATATATATATATATATATATGTATGTATACAAATATATACATGTATATGCCTATGTGTGTGTGTGTATATACATACATACATAATATATATCTGTATGTGTGTGATGTATAATAGATACATGTAAGCTTGTATGTATGTATTATTTTTTTCAGTATATAGTACAAACTCAAGCGGACAATCACAAGTTTGTTGGAGTGTAACTGAGCATAAATCTAAACATTTTTGTGCCGAGGCGCTGGCTGCATAAACACCGTTTTCAAAGATAGCTGAACAGACAATAATATCTGGGTGGGGTAGAGAAACAGAGAGAGGGAGACACAAAGACATCTGAAGAGTAGAAAGCAGAACTTAACAAGAATCTATTGATCTACTTCTTATGTGAACAATTGCTACAAGACAGACGTGTGTAGGCGAAGACCAAAAATACGAGAAATCTGAAGAGTTGCTGAACATCTAATCTGGTCTACTTCACACTCATCAGATGTTGCTTATAATTAACAGAAGAAATGTATGTCTAAATCTTTGGATGGGTTTCGTTAGCTTATTACGAGTGTGCTGTGTGTATATGTATGCGTGAAGGCATGTGTGTGTCGTTGTAGTTTTGTGCAGGCGTCGTTTTGGATCTGTGGCTGTATATCCGTTCAGATGTGTTGATATCATGGCCGTCTCTGTGTACACGTGATTAGATGATTGTGAGGAGTGTATTGCAATTTTCACTATGAACAATGATTGTATGTATGTATGTATGTATGTATGTATGTATGTAGGTAGGTAGGTATGTATGTATGTATATGTGAATGTATGTATGTATGTATGTATGTATGTATGTATCTATCTATCTATGTAACTATCTATCTATTTAGCTATCTATCTATCTATCTATCTATCTATCTTTCTATCTATCTATATATAGACAATCAGGTGTATATGTATGTAAATATATCCATGTTATGTGTATACACACATACATATATAAATATGCATACGTATATATACATATATGTATAGATACACACACACATATATACATATATACATATATATATACGTACATGGATATATATATATATATATAGATACATATATACATATACATATATACATATATATATACATATATGTGCGTCTTCATAGATGTCTATGTGTGATTGTAATAACTTGCAGTCATGTCTGTATAACAGTGTATGCTGAAGTTTTGTAGTTGTAGGTATATATACATGTAAATATATAGATAAATACGTATACCTATATGTTATGTGTGTGTACAGGCATCAAACTAGCTTGCTTACATTCGTGTTTTCATCAATATACATGTCTATATATAAATCTGTAGACATCTTTTTTTTGTAGACATCAATGTATGCAAATGTTTGTAAGTATATCTTTGTGGTGTATGTGTGCGGAGAATTACATGTGCACACACACACACACACACACCCACACACACACACACACGCGCGCGCGGGACCTTGGGCAAGTTTGTTTATGTGTGTACCTGTGTTTTTGTAGGATGAATACTAAGCTTACCTTAATCTGTATTGATTGCCTATGTGTGTTGAAACGATACAGGATTAATATCGCTGTGTTCTTTCTCACTGTTGTCCCATACACAGTCATGTCTTGAACGTACACTCACATACACACAACACACACACGCGCGCGCGCACACACACACACACACACAATCAAACACGCAGAAATACACACATACGCACATACACTCAAACACATAGACACGCACACATACACACACACCAACACTCACAAACACATACACACTCTTGCTCATATACACTCTAACACACAAATATGCACGCACGCACACACATACACACACACACACAACAAAGCAAACAAACAAATACACACACACACGCACACACATAAATATGGACAGGTACATTCTCACATATATAGATTTCTTTCTGCAAAGAGCAACACGCTCGTGTGGAGTCTAACACAAAACACTTGCACACGCTCACAAGCATAGTCAAGTATACATTTTCTTTAACGCACACGGAAAAAAAAACGTACCCATGCACACACACAGGCACACAGCAAAGCATGCATGCTTGCCCACACGCACACGCAGTCACGCATACACAAGGACAAGCACAAACAAACGCACATGCACGGACCAAGTTATGTTACACTTCATCAGAGTCTTTTAGTGTCGAAAGACCTGGAAGTAGTTGTTGTTGTTTTAGTGTGTTTAGCTGCCGGTTGGCTCAGATCACATTTGTTGTTTGTTCCTTCTCGAGCAGATAATACATGAAGCAAAACAGAGTTAACAGGTTGTGCAAAAAGTGGAGGCAAATTAAACCACCGCAAATTATCTCCCTGCCATTTAATTGGTCATAATGACACTCACTCGAATGAAGGCACGCAGTTAGTGTCTTGAGGACTGAGGGGACTCGATATCCTAATGTTTTGGTTTATACTGCTCATATTCATAAATGGTCTGCTCGATCAGGACAGATGTGTTGCTAACGAAAAACAACAACAACATCAACAACCACAACAACTCATAGATCGCAAACTGTTCCTCTCTTCTCCTAACCAGTCTTATATACCCGATTTAACACCCTATCCCTTTGTCTTCTGGAATGATATCAACAAAGAAGCAATAATGAAAAATCGTTACCGGTTCCTCAGAATTGTTTGGTGCGCATTTCTTGGTCAACATTTCTTAATATCTCACCGGAGCTACTTTAGTTTCCTGACAGAAATGGTTTTGCTGACAACCGCAATCACCAGCGAAGGAAAAAAAGCAGGATAGATCGTAAAGGAACTTGACACTTTATATTAATATATATTGGAAATATATTTTTCATAAGGATATATTCGAATTACATATTTATAATTCCGACAGCTAGGATAATTTAGTGCGATGGGTTTGTTTCTTTCAGTTTGTATATATTTGGACCCTGTATGTGTGTGTAGTTGAGTTGCGTATCATGTGTATATATATGTATGTATATATATATATACATATATATGTATTTATGTATATACTTATATATGTGTGTATGTGTATATTAGGAACACTCATGTTAACTTTATTACAACTTATACTTTAGTCCACATAATTTGTCATTGGCAGGTCACCAGTGGAACAGGGCATTCTTAAATCAGTTTTCAATTTTCTTAAACCTAGATCTATCGCCCAATAGTTAGCAAATGCTGTCAACCCGATCCATCACTTAGTACACAGGTGACCATTCTGCAGACCACATTATCTTCAAAAAGCTTCCAGCCCTGTAGAAATGATTTCAAAAGTTAAAGTGCCTGTCGTATTTTTAATACACAGAATATTGGAATGGAATATTTTCGAAAATCAATTTAGTAAATGCATCCCAGCCTTGCACAAACTAACAATTGAAAATTAGCTGGAGGTCATTGAAAGACAATTATATAACGAAAATAGGATATATATTATCCTATCAAAATGGGGTGTTTCTTTGTGATTTTATATAGAATATATTATTTACCACTAATATTCAGTTTTTTTTAAACACAATGGCTCTATATATATATATAT